>NC_069507.1:227048148-227203148 GCF_027579735.1 Bombina bombina | reverse complement strand
ATGAGAAGTTTATGTTTTTTATACGTTTTAAATGTGTGTTATGGTCAGATGGCTCACTCCATCCACCGTGATATATTATTTATAAATGATGTACTAATAAAGATTATATTTTATTTATACACAGCCCTCATCCACAGTAATCTTCTATTAATCTAAACTCAGGAATAAGTGTGCTAATAATGCTTCTATCTCTCTTTGCTTGTCTCTAATCTATTATTTGGCATTAGGCACTGCCTCCATAAGGCTACATAGGCTTACCTTAGGGGGATGCCTGTCCTGATTTTTGATTTACCAAACCCACCTTGCCCTGAGTACACTCAGGGACCTACTTAAATGATATATTTTAACTCGCTAGAGCATGTCATTTTATGACTATTGCCCCTGCAAAAGGTTTAAACACACAGTAGAAGTACCGCTCAGTACTTGGATCAGCATCAGTTTCTGCTCGGGCCCACAGTGCTCTGTTGGTCCCAAGTGGTACTTCTACTGTGTGTTTATCTCCTTTGATTAAACACATAACAAATTAGAGCATATTTTCAATATCATTTTTAAACTCTTATAGCCCTTTGAGCTCTCTCACTTGATACAAGCTTCTCATGATCCCTCTCTTTGCAGCTCGGGCACCCTTTTAGGCTATAGCTGATATTCTCTCTGCAACACGATAGTCTATACTCCTTTCTTTCTTTCATCTCTCTCTCTCTCACTCTCTCTCTCTCTCTCTCTCTCTCTCTCTCTCTCTCTCTCTCTCTCTCTCTCAAACCCCAAGGACATTGCAAGGATAGTTCAAGGCACAAAACAAACCTCCAGATCCCAGGATTGTCCAGTTGTAAGCTAGAAATGTAGCAACTCTAGATTTTTGAAATATCAGCTCCATTTTGCAATTGAAATTGAGCCCCTTGTTTTTAAATATAAGAGATTCTTGTCTAAATATTAGTACCTGTGTTCTACATCCCAGCATTACAGAAAATACCACTAATGCATAACTTGTTCCTCCTAAACTAATTTAAAAACATAATTTGATCTTACTATTTCAGTTTACTGTGGTGGAAATGACTTCCAATCTTGTCTAATTATTGGCTGATTTAAATGATAAATTTAGCATAGTTTGCCCTCCAGTAAAATGCAGCAGTATTTTGAATGTCTCAGCATGTTCCTATACTATATTTGGGTAATAAAATTACCATGTTGCAGAATATAAAATGTTAAGATGAAATTGTAAATAAAAAATAACTATTCAGAATTTGCAATGTATTTCCCCAAGTAACGTAAATTAGCCATTTTAAACCTGTGATTCAGAACTTTACAATGCAGAGCTCTGGATGACAATGGTTATTTAAATTAATGTTTTATGGACCATGAATCTGTAAATATGATACTGCATTTATTTTGTTTGTGTTGCAGAATTTGATAAATATTTTCTGCAACCTACTTCACCAACAGATAATTATATATCTTCTAGGTAGTTGTATGGCTGTTTTAAAGGGGAACATAAAAGGGACATGCAATTCTAAAATGAGAGGCTTATTCATAAGAGCATGACATTTTTGCATCAGTGTTTTAAAGGGATATAAAACCCATTTTTTTTCTTTCATGATTCAGATAGAGCACTGGTTTTCAAACTGTCCTAAGTCTTTCCTAGCATTCCACATTTTAAGGATATCTGAACTGGCGCACAGGGGAAATAATACATTTTTCTTCGTTCTCTTGGTATCTCTATTTGAAAAAGCAGGAATGTAAGCTTAGGAACCAGACAATTTTTGGTTCAGCACCCTGGGTAAGCACTTGCTGATGCTGATTGGTGGATAAATGTAGCCACCAATCAGCAAGCGCTACCCAGGTGCTGAACCAAAAATGGGCCAGCTTCTAAGCTTACATATTTGCTTTTCAAATAAAAGAAAATTGATAATAGGAGAAAAATAGAAAGTTGCTTATAATTGCATTCACTATCTGAATCATGAAAGTTTAATTTTGACTAGACTATCCCTTTAAATATGATATCTTTTATATTTCTTGAGATATAAACAAAAGCAATTTTAATAATATTTATTTACGTTTTACCATTTAAAGGAAAGGCTTCATTTTTTATGTATGATACCAATTTTTGTGAACACCTTGTTATTACAGTTAAGAGGCAGGAACTCCTAAAATGATAAAATATGATTATTATTATTACAAAATGTCAAAATGTTTCCAAAAACAACCACATTAGAATCCAAAGGAATTGGCTTAATATGTAAATGAACGCCATAAATTCCTGGGTTTAGCTGTTTTCAATTCTCACAGTCACCAAGATGTAGCACAAAAAAAAAGTCTGCTGAGGAGCTACGTAAAACTTAAAGGGACAGTCAACACCAGAATTTTTGTTGCTTAAAAAGAAAGATAATCCCTTTATTACCCATTCCCCAGTTTTGCATATCCAACACAGTTATAATAATACACGTTTTACCTCTGTAATTATCTTGTATCTAAGCCTCTGCTGACTGCCCCCTTATTTCAGTTCTTTTGACAGACATGCAGTTTAGCCAATCAGTGCTCACTCCTAGGTCACTTTACGTGCATGAGCTCAATGTTATCTATATGAAACATGTGAACTAATGCCCTCTAGTGGTCAAAATGTATTCAGATTAGAGGCAGTCTTCAAGGTCTAAGAAATTAGCATATGAACCTCCTAGGTTTAGCTTTCAACTAAGAATACCAAGAGAACAAAGCAAAATTGGTGATAAAAGTAAATTGGGAAGTTGTTTAAAATTGCATGCCCTAGATTCCCTAGGTTCCGGTGGAGGAGGAGCTACATGCAGGTGCTGCACAGGTGCTGCACAGGTGCTGCTTAGCTCGTCTCTCCAGTCACTGGGAAATTGGTGGAAGGCTCCCGCACCAGCTCCAGGCTTTGGGGCTATTCCCCTGACAGATACCGCAGATCTACTCCAGAACCTCGCAGTGGCACGCCATCCCACTGTGCTGAGCCCCTTTGCTGGCTAATTGGTACCCCTGACTACAGTTTGTGCCCACCGTCCATCTGGCTTTGGAAGCAATTTGAGGCTGTCGGTGCCTCAGCTGGTTGTTCCTGATCCTACTTTGTGGTCCCGCTACCCCTCTGAGGTCCAGCTCCCCCCCCCTCCGTGCGACTACCACCCCTGATTGAACTATCTCTACAACAACAACCCGCAGCTTTCTCAACTTACCTGTTGCCCCTTTGGTCTCGGCGGGTCTCGCCGCCCTGGGCTCGTCCCTCCCCCTCCCCCACCGGTGCTGCGCGGGAGGGAGTTGGACTCGGACGGGCTGCTGGATCTGGCGAGTGGGCGCCTCTTCGCCTCGCTGCCCGCTTGGAGCGGAGCTATCCTCTCCCCCCCCACCGGTGCTGCGTGGGGGGAGTTGCCTGTGTTCTCTGTTTGGGGCGGAGGAACTCTGGTCCTGCTGATCTCGACTAGCCCTGCGGCGGCTCGGAATCGGATGCCGCGGGTGGTAGGTGGACCAACAGCGCAGGAGGGGGTGAGTGAGTCTCTTCTAAAAAGTAGCGTGATATACACTGAACGGTAACGGTAAAAAACCGCAGAATTCACAAGAAGACACTGTTATTATGGAACAATGCTGAGGCGGGATAGTTGAACCTGACACATAGAACTGATGACTGCATAAATTGAAGGGGCATTATAAGAAATCTCTACTTAAATTAAATGGACATATATCTGAGTTGGGGCATTTTTGAAATATCTCAGACTGAGAACACTACAAATTCCAGTTTAATAGACTGCCTAACGATTTGACTAGATCCATGTTCATATATGTTACAAGAGGACATTTCTAACATAGTGTAACATTGAAACAAGATAGCAAATACAGTTTTGTAGTTAAGTCTAATTGATGCACGTTGGATTGAGAATACTACAAAACCTTAATTTAACAGGTTGTTTAATGCTGTAATCAAACTTCTGTCCTCATATGTTACTGGATTTGTTTTTCCTTCTTTCTCCTTCCACCTCTCTGCTTCCTTTCTTTTCCTACCTTTTTTGCCTAAAACATAGTGTAATAATACAGATGGTTGTATTCCTAATCTCATTATGTGCTTAGTAATAGGGGTATAGGTAGTAACCCCTTACCCTGCAAAATAATTGCAGAAACTAATACAGCGCTAGATACATCACAGGGGTTAAAAAAAAAGGGGTGTTTAATTGAGATCCTGCACGGACCTAGAAAAAAGCTCTGCATATTACTACTGGCTCAAAAACAGATAGTCTCATACATCCACTTTTTTTCTTTTTTTACTTAAAAGACTGAAAGTCTTTGACCACATTATATTGAAGACTACTGATCTATAAGAAAACAAATACAAATTTAGCACTGGGTAATAACTGTGAGACCTAGATCTTTGAAAGGTCTCATCTTGTAGTTCCCCCTAACATCAAAATATTTGAAAGTACTAGGAATTTGCCCTTTTTTTTTTTTTTTTTTTTTTTTGTTTGTTTTTCCCCTCTCTCCCCTCCCCCACTTAGACTCACAAACCACTTTACTCACACACTATAAATAAGATTCTCACACACACAGTTCTCAACCTTCAATCGGCTTACTCCTAGCACTCACTTCCTTGACTGTTTGGTTTCTTTTTTTTTTTTTTTTTTTTTCTAAGGGGCCTTGTCTCATCCCACAAAACACTGCACTCTTTCCCTTTTCTCATAAAATTTGTACCACAATTGGATAAATCCAATTGAAAGTTACCACTTGAATTGGTGCAATTATAAGCACCTCACGGCTCAATCACGTTGCACGGGCCATTTACTAATCTCCCACTTTGTTTTTCCCCTCTCACATTCCCATCTTTTTCTTTTCCCCTAGGAAATTTTTTTTTTTTTTTTTTTTTTTTTCTTCTCCAATTTTCACAAACTAGTATATGGATAAATTCCTTGGCATTCCCTATAAAACACCTTCACCAGGAATGGCAGGTAGACAGAGAGATAAGAAATCCAGGAGCACACAGGACCCAGTGACTGACACTCAATTAATCCCAACAAGTACAGCTACATCTGAATTATTAAATGTCCAAAACTTAGTTGCCAATATCTCTGACGCTCTCTCTCCTAAATTCGATGCTCTAAGGATGGAGATTAAGCAGGATATTTCCTCCCTATCACAGGAAATTAGACAATTCTCCTCAAGAATGCAGGAGGTTGAACAGAGAGTATCAGATTTAGAAGATACAGTAGTAACACAAGGCACTAAGATGGATAGTATCAACAGCAGTAACCAAAAAATTCTTATGAGACTAGAAGATCTAGAAAACCGCAGTAGAAGAAACAACATTAGAATAATAGGCCTCCCAGAGGAGAAACAATATGAGGACTTAGCTTTTTTTGTTTCTGATACACTTAAGACAGCCCTCAAACTCCCACCCTTGTATAATAACATCCTGGTAGAGCGGGCCCATAGACTGGGTCCAGTACAGTCAGCCCAAAATCTCAGTAGGCCTAGACCTGCCATCATAAGACTATTGAATTACCAAGATAAAGTCTCTATTCTTCAATATTATCGTAAAACACAACCCCTTATCATTAATGGAGCTAAGATTCTCATATTTCAGGATTTCTCGGCTGAGACAGCCTCTAGGAGAAGAGATCTGGCACCTACATGCACTAAACTCATAAACGCTGGAATAAATGCAACTATATTATATCCAGCTAAATTAAAAGCAACTGTTAATGGAACAGTACATTTCTTTCTGGAGGCACACGCAGCCGAGAAGTTCTTCTCCTCTCTAAATTTATCAGCAACAGAGAATGCGGTCCCCACTTAGCCAGCATGGGCCTAACAATTTGGGATTGCCCCCACCCTGGGAATCATGGGGCAAATAGAGGTCATGTTAGGTATTACTCCCCCTCCCTTTTTTTTTTTTTTTTTTTTTTTTTTACCCCCCCTCTCCTCATCTCTCTCATTACCTCCTTAAGCCACAGGCACCATTAATGATACAGAGAAATAGAAAAATTTAGGATAGTTTCATGGAATGTTGGAGGGATCTCCACCCCAATCAAACGAAAAACCATATTGACGCATCTAAGGAAATCCCAGGCTGACATAGGATTAATTCAAGAAACTCATCTTAATTCAGAAGAATCTAACAAACTCAAATCCTCATGGGTTAGAGAGGTATATTTTTCGCCAAGCATAGGAAAAAAAAGGGGAGTGGCAATTTTAATAGGGAAAAGAGCTCATCTTGAGGTGACTCACTGCGAACCCGACCCGGAGGGTAGATATGTCCTGTTGAAGGTAAAAATCGCCCAGGAAATCTATACAATTTGTAATATTTATGGCCCCAATACTTTTGATCCAGAATTCTGGAATAGAATTCAAACTAAGCTTCTTCTCTATAATCAGGGACTTCTAATCATAGGTGGCGACTTCAACATGGCACCGCATTGTCCGCTAGATAGACTTAGAGAAGCCATGAAGCAGAAAAAACAGAAAAAGGATAATTTAGAATTTAAAATGATTAAGAAAATAAAGCAGAATCTAGCACTATATGATATCTGGAGAAGCCAGAACCCTGACACACAGGAATTCACATGCCTTTCAAAGGCGCATAAAACCCTGTCTCGAATAGATCTATTCCTTGTGGATGAGCGACTGGGCGCTCTAAGAGCACATGCAGGTATTGCCCCTATATTGTTATCAGATCATGCTCCTATTAATCTAGACATTAATCTTGAACATCCAAGATTTAAATCCTCGCGTTTCTATTTCCCTTATTACCTAACAACGGACATGAAGTTTAAAACTCACCTCAGATCTAAATTTGAGGAATACCTCCACTTTAACTTAGAATACATCGATCATCCAGAATTATTCTGGGAAGCCGCTAAAGCGGTGCTTAGGGGTGAAATCTTAGCGTATAACATAACCCTGACTAAAAAACTGAAGGTAAGGGATAGTGAGATACAAAAAGCACTAACCAATGCGTACAATAAATTTATGCTACATAAGAACCCATTAAACTGGTCGAAATATGTGCAAGCTAAGGAAGCCCGGGACACATTTGTTTTAACTCGACAAACACAAAAGGAGTTAAAAATCCAGGCTAAATTATACAGATTTGGGAACAAATCTGGAAAGATGCTGGCCAGAATGACCAGCAATGAGAAAAAGCAATCTCATATAGAAGAAATTCATGAGAAGGGTGAGCAAATTTTAAACCCAGACAAAATTACATCTATACTGGTGAAATATTATCAAGATTTATACTCATGTAAAGGTTACGACCATGACAAGGCAGTGGAATTCTGGAATAAGATTGAAAATCCAATACTGGTGGATGATGATATTAGTAGGCTCAACTCCCCTATATCAGCGCAAGAAGTGTCCGAAGCAATTGCAGGGCTATCTACAAATAAGGCAGCTGGTCCGGACGGCCTACCTAGTGAATTCTACAAAATACTATCTCCAGAAATCTCCCCGTATTTAATAAATCTATATAATGATTTTTACATGAATGGCAAATCACCTACATCTGCATTTTCTGCATCTTACACGACCTTGATTCTTAAGGAAGGGAAGGACCCAAGGCTCAAAGAATCTTATAGGCCAATAGCTTTACTTAATTCAGACTACAAGATCCTCACCTCCATCTTAGCAGCTAGATTACAGCAAATACTACCACAGGTGATCCATCCAGATCAAGCTGGCTTCTTGAATGGACGAAATTCCTCGGCAAAAATAAGGGAGGTAATACTTACACTAGAATATCTTGAAAGGGCCGCTCGGACGGGAGGGGGGAGAGGGGAGACGCTCGTAGTACCAGATATGGCTATTCTTTCTATTGATGCAGAAAAAGCGTTTGATTCTGTTACCTTCAGGCATCTCAATACATCCATGATAAAATTTGGAATCAAGGGCAAATTCCCCAAATTCGTGGAGAATCTTTATAAAAATTCAGCTACACGGTTGATTATTAATGGCGGCATATCTTCATCTATAACTCTTGAAAGGGGAACCCGTCAGGGGTGTCCGCTCTCCCCCCTCCTGTTCAATGTGGCCATTGAGCCCTTAGCAATTATGATACGGCAAAATCTAGAAGGAATAAAGGTCTCAAATCATGAGATGAAAATTGGTTTATACGCAGACGATGTACTTGTCTACATATCAAATACTAAAATCAATATTCCAAAACTTATGCACATAATAGATCACTTTGGATCCTTCTCAGGATATAAAATAAACCCATCTAAGTCAGAAATTCACTGGATCTGCAGGGATAAAAACTCCTGTACAGACAACCCCTTTAAAAGTATAACAGATTCATTTAAATATCTAGGAATAAACATTCCAGTGAACTCCGAAAAGTTATATGAATTTAATATACCCCCTATCATTAGGCAAATTAAAGAGAAATTGAGAACCTGGCAGACACTGCCTCTCTCAATTTCGGGCCGAGTGGCATTATTTAAAATGATTCTCCTCCCCAAATTGCTATATATACTTATGAATGTCCCAGTGATTCTTTTCGAGAGGGATGTAAGACTGATCAATAGCTTAATTAGTCAATTCATATGGCAAGGGAAAAAAGCGCGAATCTCCCTTAATAAACTTTTTCTTCCAGGTGATCTGGGTGGCATGGCACTCCCAGACATTAGACTATACAATCTTATCTCTTTGGCACGAATAGCAAGTGACTGGATCCTATCTAAGGATTATATCTTAAATAATCAGCTTGAAATAAATATCTGTGATCCTTATTTACCCGTAGCACTTCTACACTCCCCTCCCAAAGAGTTACCTGCAGAAATTAAACGACTTAAATCGATTTCCAATCCTATTAAAGCCTGGTGGAAATTATCAAAACTTCTGCCTTATAATCCCAAGATTTCAAACTACCTCACCTTGATCGGGAATCCAAAATTTCAGCCTGGTCTGCAATCTGAGGTCTTTAATAGATGGCACAAGAATGGGTTAAATAAGTTGATCTTCTTGATAGACGATGATAGGAAGACTATTAAAACATTTGAAAAGCTAAAAGGAGAATATAATTTACCTAATAAAGATTTTTTTGCATACCTGCAGATTAGGCATTTTCTCTTGGAAACAACTAGAGAGACAGGGTGGTGCTGGAAATTAGGCAAACTTGAAAATTGGCTTACTTCTATCAAGGTGAACCGGATGACTATTACAGTCTGCTATCATCTCTTAAACATTAGTAGGGGCAACCAGAACCTAGTAAGGCTTGCCTTAACATGGACCTCATTGTCAGAATGGAACAGGGTCGACTTGAACACAATCCAGCAATCTATAAGTAAAGTAAAAAAAATAACACTATCAGCTACCTGGCGGGAAGCACATATTAAAATCCTTCACAGGGCATACTTCACTCCGGCAATGGGTCGTAGGGTTCATAACTCAGGCTTTGACAAATGCCCTAAATGTTCACTCCCTGCAGCTGACATAGAACATATGTTCTGGTTTTGCCCAAAAGTGAGAACTATCTGGTGCAAGTTAGAATATTGGCTAAATAAGGTGTTGAAAATCCCTCCTGTAATCTTTACCCCACATCAAATTATATTCTGTATAGACAATCAAACCAAATGTCACCCTAATGATAAATTAATATCTATCTCTATATTAGCTACTAGATACCTAATATGTAAAAAATGGAAAATGCGCTCAGTACCTAGTGTGTCCGAAATCCAGAACTGCTTAAAAAAACAATGTCTTCTAGAGCAAAAGGACACAGACATAAATAATGAAGATGATATAAGAAATTTCTTTAACAAATGGGCAGCATATATTAAATCACTCCCTGAAAATGAAAAGGAATATATGATCTTCCCTTTCCAAAACTCTGAATTAGTATTGTTGGGCATATGGTAGACAGGAGGTTGGGAGAGATGAGAGAGAGGTGCTTATTATTCCCCCCCCCCTTTTTTTCTTTTTTTCTTTTTTTTTTTTTTTTTTTTTTTTTTTTTTTTTTTTGTGAGTTGACTTGCTTTATTATTTTACCCCTGTTTTTTCCTTGTTTTTTTATATAAAATTAGAAAATAGAACTATAAATAATGAATTTTCCAGATATAGAGATACAGGTTAGAGACTGAGGAGGGAGGGCGTATTAAACCTTACTTATTTTAATTTCTTCTTATTTTTTGGTATGTGTTTTTGCTTAGTGTTATAAAAAACTTAAAAAATAACAGTGAAAGGTATAAGAAGACAGTAAGAAGTGCCTGCTTGGCCATAGATTTATGTTGAAATATTGCTGAGAGAATGAATTAATGTTCTATCTCTATGTGTAATTCAATTTTTATAATCTAGCAGAAAAATGTGAATTCATTATATTTTATTTTGTACATCGCTACCCTGTAATGCAACTGTCTTGATAATGCCGTTATACTGTTGAAACTTAAATAAATGATTTAAAAAAAAAATTGCATGCCCTATTTAAATCATGAAAGTTTTTTTTTTACTTGACTGTCCCTTTAAAGGGACAGTCTACATCAGAATTGTTATTGTTTAAAAAGATAGATAATCCCTTTATTACCCTTCCCCCAGTTTTGCAGAACCAACACAGTTATATTAATATATGTTTTACCTCTGGGATTATCTTGTATCTAAACCTCTGCAGACTGCCCCCTTATTACAGTGCCCTTGACAGACATGCAGGTTAGCCAATAAGTGCAGAATCATAAATAACTCCACGGGAGTGAGCACAATGTTATCTATATGACACACATGAACTAGTACTGTCTAACTATGAAAAACTTTCAAAATGCTCTGAGCTAAGAGGCGCTTTTCAACAGTTTAGAAATTAGCTTGATCCTATCTAGGTTTAGCTTTTCAAAAATACCACCAAGGGAACAAAGCAAATTTGATGATAAAAGTAAATTAGAAAGTTGTTTAAAATGACATGCCCTATCTGAATCATGAAAGTTTAATTTTTACTAGACTGTCCCTTTAATTTCTGCCAAAAAAAAACAAAAAAGTGATCCTTTAGCATGCTGAGAGGAGCACAACTGAAACCAGTTGGTATGAACATCAATTTTTCCCTTGTAATTTCTTCTATTAAAGGGACATTAACTTTGTTTGTTTTTTTATTATTTGTTGCACCTTAAAATGTACTAAAAAACCCCAAGACAAACCAAAAACAAAATTTGTAGAATATCACTGTTCAACTGTATAGCTGTACAGTTGTCTTTATAAGCCTGTAAGCAGTCTGTCCCTAGGCATGAGTAAACAACACTTCATGTTATCTAAATCAATTCATTAAAGGGATAGTAAAGTCAAAATGAAACTTGCATGATTCAGATAGAGCATGTCATTTTAAGACACTTTTAAATTCACTTCTATTTTCAAATGTGCTTTGTTCTCTTGGTATCTATTGTTGAAAAATAATACGCACCTATTCTACACTAGTGGGAGCTAGCTGCTTATTGGTGCTTGCTCACATTTGTCTCTTGTGATTGGCTAACTAGATGTGTTCAGTTAGCTGCCAGTAGTGCAATGCTGTTCCTTCAGCAAAGGATAACAAGATAATGAAGCAAATGTAACCCCTCCAGCCATGCCCACACAATGCCCTGACCCTCCCACGAATTGACTGCAACCACGCCCACATCTGAAGCACTGCCCACAAGTTCCCATACCAAAGTCTGTCAAAAGAACTGAAATAAGGGGCAGTCTGCAGAGGCTTAGATACAAGGTAATCACAGAGGTAAAACATATATTAATATAACAGTGTTGGTTATGCAAAACTAGGGAAAATAAATAAAAGGATTATCTATCTTTTTAAACAATAAACATTCTAGAGTAGACTGTCCCTTTAAATTATTTTAATTTGACAAAAAGTAAACCAGGAGCAATTGAATTAAAAGCAGAACTGAAATCCACAAATGAAACTCGGACATAGGTGCAAGATTGGATTATCCAAATGATGTAAAATATAATATAAAAATAGATTAATCGCATCATCCACAGATCTATTAGATCTGTATGCAAACTGTAGAGTATCTTGAAGGGTATGAGCCAAGGCTTTTAGATGACACAGCATAATTTTTCCAAAGTATTTCATAATAACAGATGTAAGAGCAACAGGCCTGTAATCATTTGTGCTCAAAATCTCTTGTTTCTTCGACACCAGAGTAATAATTGAAGATTTAAAAAAGGCTGGTTCATCACAATGTATTAAAGGGACACTAAACCCAATTTTTTTCTTTCATGATTCAAGTAGAGAATACAATTTTAAACAACATTCCAATTTACTTATATTATCTTATTTGCTTCATTCTTTAGATATCCTTTGTTGAAGAAATAGAAATGCACATGGGTGAGCAAAACACACGAGGCATCTATGTGCAGCAACCAATCAGCAGCTACTGAGCCTATCGAGATATGCTTTTCAGCAAAGTATATCAAAAGAATGAAGCAAATTAGATAATAGAAGTAAATTAGAAAGTTGTTTAAATTTACATGTTTTTAGGCTTCTGTCTTTCTTGTTTACTTGTTGTTCAGTGACAGAAAAATATTAACGCTCTTCAGTTTTTAAATGTGAGATAATTACAGAAGGTCTCTGCTTGTCAGATCTAGAGTAGAAGTTGTTTAATTAGTAATAAAGCATTTGTTATAATAGCTGACGAGTTTGTTTTATAGTTTGTAATAGACTTGTAAGAGACATTCCCAGATCGTAGTACTGTCACTTGCAGCAAAAGGTTGTTCAAGTTTACTTTTCTATTGTTTTTTAGCTGCATTAACTGCTTTTCTTCAACGAAGGTCCCAAACATGAATCTCAGACACAATAGGATATTGGGAGCCTTGTGAATAGTGTCAGAGTTAATATTACACACAGATAAGACACAGTGGGTGACATCACACAGTAATTCTTAAAGGGATGTTCCAAATGAAGCTGAAATGCACGCAAGCAGGAGCAGATCAAAGCATTTCATTTACCAACAAAAGCATCTTATAGTAGATACATATTAGCAAAAAACATAATTTATGTAAGAACTTACCTGATAAATTCATTTCTTTCATATTAGCAAGAGTCCATGAGCTAGTGACGTATGGGATATACATTCCTACCAGGAGGGGCAAAGTTTCCCAAACCTCAAAATGCCTACAAATACACCCCTCACCACACCCACAATTCAGTTTAACGAATAGCCAAGAAGTGGGGTGATAAAAAAGTGCGAAAGCATATAAAATAAGGAATTGGAATAATTGTGCTTTATACAAAATCATAACCACCACAAAAAAGGGCGGGCCTCATGGACTCTTGCTAATATGAAAGAAATGAATTTATCAGGTAAGTTCTTACATAAATTATGTTTTCTTTCATGTAATTAGCAAGAGTCCATGAGCTAGTGACGTATGGGATAATGACTACCCAAGATGTGGATCTTTCCACACAAGAGTCACTAGAGAGGGAGGGATAAAATAAAGACAGCCAATTCCTGCTGAAAATAATCCACACCCAAAATAAAGTTTAACGAAAAACATAAGCAGAAGATTCAAACTGAAACCGCTGCCTGAAGTACTTTTCTACCAAAAACTGCTTCAGAAGAAGAAAATACATCAAAATGGTAGAATTTAGTAAAAGTATGCAAAGAGGACCAAGTTGCTGCTTTGCAGATCTGGTCAACCGAAGCTTCATTCCTAAACGCCCAGGAAGTAGAAACTGACCTAGTAGAATGAGCTGTAATTCTCTGAGGCGGAGTTTTACCCGACTCAACATAGGCAAGATGAATTAAAGATTTCAACCAAGATGCCAAAGAAATGGCAGAAGCTTTCTGGCCTTTTCTAGAACCGGAAAAGATAACAAATAGACTAGAAGTCTTACGAAAAGATTTCGTAGCTTCAACATAATATTTCAAAGCTCTAACAACATCCAAAGAATGCAACGATTTCTCCTTAGAATTCTTAGGATTAGGACATAATGAAGGAACCACAATTTCTCTACTAATGTTGTTGGAATTCACAACTTTAGGTAAAAATTCAAAAGAAGTTCGCAACACCGCCTTATCCTGATGAAAAATCAGAAAAGGAGACTCACAAGAAAGAGCAGATAATTCAGAAACTCTTCTGGCAGAAGAGATGGCCAAAAGGAACAAAACTTTCCAAGAAAGTAATTTAATGTCCAATGAATGCATAGGTTCAAACGGAGGAGCTTGAAGAGCTCCCAGAACCAAATTCAAACTCCAAGGAGGAGAAATTGACTTAATGACAGGTTTTATACGAACCAAAGCTTGTACAAAACAATGAATATCAGGAAGAATAGCAATCTTTCTGTGAAAAAGAACAGAAAGAGCAGAGATTTGTCCTTTCAAAGAACTTGCGGACAAACCCTTATCTAAACCATCCTGAAGGAACTGTAAAATTCTCGGTATTCTAAAAGAATGCCAGGAAAAATGATGAGAAAGACACCAAGAAATATAAGTCTTCCAGACTCTATAATATATCTCTCGAGATACAGATTTACGAGCCTGTAACATAGTATTAATCACAGAGTCAGAGAAACCTCTTTGACCAAGAATCAAGCGTTCAATCTCCATACCTTTAAATTTAAGGATTTCAGATCCTGATGGAAAAAAGGACCTTGTGACAGAAGGTCTGGTCTTAACGGAAGAGTCCACGGTTGGCAAGAGGCCATCCGGACAAGATCCGCATACCAAAACCTGTGAGGCCATGCCGGAGCTACCAGCAGAACAAACGAGCATTCCTTCAGAATCTTGGAGATTACTCTTGGAAGAAGAACTAGAGGCGGAAAGATATAGGCAGGATGATACTTCCAAGGAAGTGATAATGCATCCACTGCCTCCGCCTGAGGATCCCGGGATCTGGACAGATACCTGGGAAGTTTCTTGTTTAGATGGGACGCCATCAGATCTATTTCTGGAAGTTCCCACATTTGAACAATCTGAAGAAATACCTCTGGGTGAAGAGACCATTCGCCCGGATGCAACGTTTGGCGACTGAGATAATCCGCTTCCCAATTGTCTACACCTGGGATATGAACCGCAGAGATTAGACAGGAGCTGGATTCCGCCCAAACCAAAATTTGAGATACTTCTTTCATAGCCAGAGGACTGTGAGTCCCTCCTTGATGATTGATGTATGCCACAGTTGTGACATTGTCTGTCTGAAAACAAATGAACGATTCTCTCTTCAGAAGAGGCCAAAACTGAAGAGCTCTGAAAATTGCACGGAGTTCCAAAATATTGATCGGTAATCTCACCTCCTGAGATTCCCAAACTCCTTGTGCCGTCAGAGATCCCCACACAGCTCCCCAACCTGTGAGACTTGCATCTGTTGAAATTACAGTCCAGGTCGGAAGCACAAAAGAAGCCCCCTGAATTAAACGATGGTGATCTGTCCACCATGTTAGAGAGTGTCGAACAATCGGTTTTAAAGATATTAATTGAGATATCTTCGTGTAATCCTTGCACCATTGCTTCAGCATACAGAGCTGAAGAGGTCGCATGTGAAAACGAGCAAAGGGGATCGCGTCCGATGCAGCAGTCATAAGACCTAGAATTTCCATGCATAAGGCTACCGAAGGGAATGATTGTGACTGAAGGTTTCGACAAGCTGTAATCAACTTTAGACGTCTCTTGTCTGTTAAAGACAGAGTCATGGACACTGAATCCATCTGGAAACCCAGAAAGGTTACCCTTGTCTGAGGAATCAAAGAACTTTTTGGTAAATTGATCCTCCAACCATGATCTTGAAGAAACAATACAAGTCGATTCATATGAGATTCTGCTAAATGTAAAGACTGAGCAAGTACCAAGATATCGTCCAAATAAGGAAATACCACAATACCCTGTTCTCTGATTACAGACAGCAGGGCACCGAGAACCTTTGTAAAAATTCTTGGAGCTGTAGCTAGGCCAAACGGCAGAGCCACAAACTGGTAATGCTTGTCCAGAAACGAGAATCTCAGGAACTGATAATGATCTGGATGAATCGGAATATGCAGATATGCATCCTGTAAATCTATTGTGGACATATAATTCCCTTGCTGAACAAAAGGTAAGATAGTCCTTACAGTTACCATCTTGAACGTTGGTATCCTTACATAACGATTCAATATTTTTAGATCCAGAACTGGTCTGAAAGAATTCTCCTTCTTTGGTACAATGAAGAGATTTGAATAAAACCCCATCCCCTGTTCCGGAACTGGAACTGGCATAATTACTTCAGTCAACTCTAGATCTGAAACACATTTCAGAAATGCTTGAGCTTTTACTGGATTTACTGGGACACGGGAAAGAAAAAATCTCTTTGCAGGAGGTCTCAACTTGAAACCAATTCTGTACCCTTCTGAAACAATGCTCTGAATCCAAAGATTGTGAACAGAATTGATCCAAATTTCCTTGAAAAAACGTAACCTGCCCCCTACCAGCTGAGCTGGAATGAGGGCCGCACCTTCATGTGGACTTAGAAGCAGGCTTTGCCTTTCTAGCTGGCTTGGATTTATTCCAGACTGGAGATGGTCTCCAAACTGAAACTGCTCCTGAGGATGAAGGATCAGGCTTTTGTTCTTTGTTGAAACGAAAGGAACGAAAACGATTATTAGCCCTGTTTTTACCTTTAGATTTTTTATCCTGTGGTAAAAAAGTTCCTTTCCCACCAGTAACAGTTGAAATAATGGAATCCAACTGAGAACCAAATAATTTGTTACCCTGGAGAGAAATGGAAAGTAAAGTTGATTTAGAAGCCATATCAGCATTCCAAGTTTTAAGCCATAAAGCTCTTCTAGCTAAAATAGCTAGAGACATAAACCTGACCTCTGATAATATCAAAAATGGCATCACAGATAAAATTATTAGCATGCTGAAGAAGAATAATAATATCATGAGAATCACGATGTGTTACTTGTTGCGCTAAAGTTTCCAACCAAAAAGTTGAAGCTGCAGCAACATCAGCCAAAGATATAGCAGGTCTAAGAAGATTACCTGAACACAGATAAGCTTTTCTTAGAAAGGACTCAATTTTCCTATCTAGAGGATCCTTAAACGAAGTACCATCTGACATAGGAATAGTAGTACGTTTAGCAAGGGTAGAAATAGCCCCATCAACTTTAGGGATCTTGTCCCAAAATTCTAATCTGTCAGACGGCACAGGATATAATTGCTTAAAACGTTTAGAAGGAGTAAATGAATTACCCAAATTATCCTATTCTTTGGAAATTACTGCAGAAATAGCATTAGGAACAGGAAAAACTTCTGGAATAACCACAGGAGCTTTAAATACCTTATCTAAACGTTTAGAATTAGTATCAAGAGGACCAGAATCCTCTATTTCTAAAGCAATTAGTACTTCTTTAAGTAAAGAACGAATAAATTCCATTTTAAATAAATATGAAGATTTATCAGCATCAACCTCTGAGACAGAATCCTCTGAACCAGAGGAATCATCAGAATCAGAATGATGATGTTCAGTTAAAAATTCATCTGTAGGGAGAGAAGTTTTAAAAGATTTTTTACGTTTACTAGAAGGAGAAATAACAGACATAGCCTTCTTTATGGATTCAGAAACAAAATCTCTTATATTATCAGGAACATTCTGCACCTTAGATGTTGAAGGAACTGCAACAGGCAATGGTACTTTACTAAAGGAAATATTATCTGCTTTAACAAGTTTGTCATGACAATCAATACAAACAACAGCTGGAGGAATAGCTACCAAAAGTTTACAGCAGATACACTTAGCTTTGGTAGATTCAGCACTTGACAGCGATTTTCCTGTAGTATCTTCTGACTCAGATGCAACGTGAGACATCTTGCAATATGTAAGAGAAAAAACAACATATATATAAAGCAAAATTGATCAAATTCCTTAAATGACAGTTTCAGGAATGGGAAAAAATGCCAAAGAACAAGCTTCTAGCAACCAGAAGCAATAAAAAATGAGACTTAAATAATGTGGAGACAAAAGTGACGCCCATATTTTTTCGCGCCAAATAAGAACGCCCACATTATTTGGCGCCTAAATGCTTTTTGGCGCCAAAAATGACGCCACATCCGGAACGCCAACATTTTTTGCGCAAAATAACGTCAAAAAATGACGCAACTTCCGGCGACACGTATGACGCCGGAAACGGAAATAGAATTTTTGCGCCAAAAAAGTCCGCGCCAAAAATGACGCAATAAAATGAAGCATTTTCAGCCCCCGCGAGCCTAACAGCCCACAGGGAAAAAGTCAAATTTTAAGGTAAGAAAAATGTTAAATAAAAATGCATTATCCCAAATATGAAACTGACTGTCTGAAAATAAGGAAAGTTGAACATTCTGAGTCAAGGCAAATAAATGTTTGAATACATATATTTAGAACTTTATAAACAAAGTGCCCAACCATAGCTAGGAGTGTCACAGAAAATAAGACTTACTTACCCCAGGACACTCATCTACATATAGCAGATAGCCAAACCAGTACTGAAACGAGAATCAGCAGAGGTAATGGTATATATAAGAGTATATCGTCGATCTGAAAAGGGAGGTAAGAGATGAATCTCTACGACCGATAACAGAGAACCTATGAAATAGACCCCTTAGAAGGAGATCACTGCATTCAAATAGGCAATACTCTCCTCACATCCCTCTGACATTCACTGCACGCTGAGAGGAAAACCGGGCTCCAACTTGCTGCGGAGCGCATATCAACGTAGAATCTAGCACAAACTTACTTCACCACCTCCATCGGAGGCAAAGTTTGTAAAACTGAATTGTGGGTGTGGTGAGGGGTGTATTTGTAGGCATTTTGAGGTTTGGGAAACTTTGCCCCTCCTGGTAGGAATGTATATCCCATACGTCACTAGCTCATGGACTCTTGCTAATTACATGAAAGAAATGTATTTAACAAAAGTTATCACGTGTGAGAGCTATTACTATGGATGTGCATGTGAACAATATCCAAATATGCTCTGCGCACGGTGCTTCTGCTCAGAGAGCTGGTACTGGTACTTCAGGATTTCGGGGAGAAAACATTACAATATTCTGTTCTGTATCACTATGAGCTGTAGTAGAAGTTAGCACAAAGGATGTAAATGAGCCCTCAGCAGGTGTGCACACCCCCCTCTGCCCCTTACACTCACCCGCAGGTACAGAGCCGTGGTTCTAACACTCGTTCAGATGCTTTATTGCAGGGTCAATACATCCTAAGTTCTGACGGATGTTTCAGGTGGGCTCCACTTTCCACTGAGGAAACAGAGTCTTAAAGAAGTCTCTGTATTCATCATCAGTTAGAGGTGTTCCAGGATGTGGTGGGGGAGCATCTCTGACCTTCTCCCTATCTACTGGATCCAGAAATAGAATAGCAAAGACTGAAGGGAAAAAAAGGATAAAAAGTTAGATGAAGGGCACAAGACAGACAAATGGGAGATAAAATAAAATGTGCCGCTTTCATTAGAATGGACCAGACCTCTCTGTACAGACTGACAACTAATTTCATAATAAAAGTGTTGGGGTTAAATGGGGTGTGGGATGAGAAGGAGGGAGACAGTGAGGTAGTGAGTGAGATGGAGGTGAGGGGGGAACTAGAGAGGTGGGGGATGAGAGAAAGAGGAGTAAAGCCAAGGACAGGGAGCAGAAGAGATTGTGCTAAGGAGTGCAGGGGAATGAAAGTGAGGGACAAGAGTAAAGGAGACAGAAGGGTGGACGAGGAGAGGTGGATAGTAAAGGGAGAGACGGGGGGTGGACAAGAGAAAGGGGGAGCTAGAAAGAGGAGGGACAGGTTTGGAGTGAGAGAAAGGGTAGAGGAATTAGTAATAGGAGGGACTAGGTAAGGTTAGACAAAGGGAAGAAGATTGAGTAACAGGAGGGACAAGGGTTGGGGCATTGAGAAGGAGGAAAGTTTAGTGAAGGAAGAGACAGAGGAGTGAATGGATGAGAGGTTGTGAGTAAAGGGAGAGGGCAATTACCTAACAAGAGACACACAAAAGTCTGCTCTCTCTTCATCTTCAACAACAAAATCACCTCATCTACAGCTACACATAAAACTTACCCTCCTTCAACTATGACATCACAATCATGCTCCTAGCCACTCCCCACAGCCATGACATCACTGCCATTATCCTGGCCACTCCCCCACAGTCACTCACACACTGTTACTAATAGATCACATTACACATAAAGTAATACATAAAATAAACACACAGTGGTCTGGGTTGTAATATAATCCAATAGCCCCCTATGTTTTTCAAAAGATTTATCTCAGGTCTTTAGACATTTTAACTCATTCCAATCCATTTGTCAACCCCGTGATAACACAGTTACTAATGCTTTTCTAAAACAATCAACCCATGTACCTTATTTTTGGACTAATTTTTGGATTCCCTTGCTGGTCAGGATGCACTAATGTTTGGATTCCCTTGCTGGCCAGGATTAACTAATTTTTGGATTCCCTTTCTGGCCAGGATGCACTAATTTTTGAAAACCCTTGCTGGGCAGGATGCAATAATTTTTGGATTCCCTTTCTGGCCAGGATGCACTAATTTTTGAAAACCCTTGCTTGCTGGTCAGGATGCACTAATGTGACTAATAGGTCTCAGGGTCATATATCACCCAGTTTGGTGGATGTCACATTCCAGTAAAAGGTTTTGCTCTCATCGGCACAAAGACAGCTGCGGTACTGACACGTAGAACATGGCTCCTCCTATACCGCTAGGGATGGCAGCGAGTTGTATGGACCTATTAAAAGAGAAGAAAATGGTTATGTGGTTATTTGCTGTGCAGTGTTATGTAGAGCAATGCTCTGCAGAATTGAAACACAATGTAAAATATGGAACAATGTATTATTGTATGGTATAGAGCAATTTTATGCAGGATGTATATGTAAACACACTTATGTGCTGCTGTATAAACACACGTATGTGCTGCTATATAAACACACGTATGTGCTGCTGTTTAAACAGCCTTGTCAAAAATATATATTTTTTTTTTTAGTAGACAACCCAAAGTATTGATCTAGGCCCATTTTGGTATATTTCATGCCACCATTTCACCGCCAAATGCGATAAAATAAAAAAAAATTAAACTTTTTCACAAACTTTGTGTTTCTCACTAAAATTATTTACATACTACTTGTGCAATCATGGCATACATGATTGTAAAAGCTTCTCTGGGATCCCCTTTGTTCAGAAATAGAAGACAAATGTGGCTTTGCTTTTTAGTAATAAGAAGGCCGCTAATTGCAGCTGCGCACCACATTATTATTATTCCCAGCAGTGAAAAGGTTAATTAGGTAGCTTGTAAGGTTAATTTTAGCTTTAGTGTAGAGGTTAGCCTTCCACCTGGCACTTCCCACCCCCTGATTCCTATCAAACAGTTCTCTCCGCCCCCGCCCCCCCCCCCCCCCCATGGTCACCCCAATCTTAAGTACTGTCAGACAGTCTGCCAGTATGCAGTTTTATACCTTTTTTTTTTTTTTTTTTACTATTATTATTATCCTTAGTGTAGGATTACCCCCTGACCTTCCCACCTCCCTGATACATCCCAAAAATCTCTCTAGCCCTCCCCCTTCTAACTAATTGCAGCCATCTTAGGTACTGGCAGCTTTCAGACAGTACCTAGAATTCCCTCTCCCTCCTCCCCACCTCCCTCCTTCCCACTCACTGCCACTGTAAAAAAAAAATCTGTAGCGTAGCAGTCCCACCTGCTCCCACCCCCGCCCCCTCCAGCGATGGGCTGCCCACCTGTCTCCCTCCTAACCCTCCCACACCGCCAACGATCCGCACCACCACTGCCTGATGAAGAGAGGGCCACAGAGTGTCCCTCTCTGCATCGGTACCTCTGCCCATCTATACCTGCACTGCCCCACTTGTGGGGCATAAAGAAATAGCACAATCTCGCTACTTTTAACTAAATCGCACCAGAGAGAGGCCCAGGACAGCGTCATACAGCACTGGTCGTTAAGCGGTTAAACTGTAAATTTGCATATGTGATTACACAGCATAACTCAGAAACGAAATCTGCTAGGACAGATTACAAGTGGAGCGTTATTTAACACTCCTATGAATTCATATTAGAAAAATATATTTGAAGTATATATATTTTACATTTTTTAGTACACCTGGGTGACTTAGAACACCCAGGTATACTAAAACATGTAAAATATATTTACTTAAAATATATTTTTCTCACATGAATTTATAGGGGTGCCAATAATTGTGGCACACATATATTTTTTTTATTTTTTTTAGTTTGAACAAGTTTTATTAATTATTGACAAGTGTGACATTCAACAACAAAAATAATATACACTATTTGTTAAAGCACTATGTTATAGTCCTGGTAGAAATAAAGAAGAAAATGAATTTTTGCGCTTTTGTTAACTTATAAATATAAATAACCATATAGCAAATGAGTGAAAAGAGATTAAATATAAATCAGATAGTTCTCTTGTCAGATTTTATCGTAGAGTTAGTCCATTGTTCTTGAGCTTGTTTCTACAAACTGGTTGTCCGTAGTGTTAAATAGTCAATATAGTCTAAACATAATCTTAGGAATTTGACAACAGGTGTTTAAACATATAAATACATGTAGCTCTTCAGCATACTTGCTTCATACTGCTGAAGTTATCTTAAGGCCTGATGTCTCCACCCATTTAGGGGAACAGGAACTAAACAGAGTAGAACAGCAAAAAGAAGGTAAGGAAAATATGGAGTATTAGTTAAGAGAGAAAAAAAAAAGGGGGGGGAGGGAAGGGGAAGAGGAGGAAGGTCGCGCTTGGATTAGAAGAGTTAATACCCCCTACCCTCCCATGTTAGTGTCATCATCTCGTGAGTAACTAGCCTCCCAGTTTTAAGAAAATGATATCGCTCCAGCTTGAGTAGGTCTCCCACTCTATGCTTCCACTCCTGAACTGTCGGAGTCTGAGGGCTCCTCCAATGTGCCGGGATAAGCCCCTTTGCACCGTTCAGCATCAAAAGAAAAAGTGTCTATCCACTCCAATGATTTTAGGTAGCTCATCGTAAATCAGATGTGTTGGTTTAGGGGGAATGATGATTTTAATAATTTTGCTCATTTCTCCCAACACCCCCTCCCAGAAGGGTCTTATCAGTGGACACGTCCACCAAATGTGAAGGAAGGATCCCTCTCCCCCACAGCCCCTCCAGCACCCCCACTTGTGTGAGGATAGATTCTCCGCAACCTTTGGGGTATTAGGCACCACCTACTAAGTAGCTTGTAGTGCATTTCCTGAACCTTTGCTGAAATAGAAGCTTTTCTTGTTTTCTTAAAGATCTTTATCCAGTCTTTAGCGGATATTTCTAGTCCAATCTCTGTTTGCCACATAGAGGCGAATGTCGGAAGGGTAATTCCTCCCCTGCTCAGTAAAAGTTGATATAAGTGAGAAATTAGATGTGCTGGTGTCTGTTGCATAGTGCACAATACCTCAAAGGGTGTTCTGTGCCTTGTCAGTGTCCCCCGATCTCTACAAGTGTCGAAGTAATGAGTAACCTGAGCCACTCTGTACCAGGATGCAAAAATCATCCGATCCCATTCAGCCAGTGGCACACATATATTTAACAAAGTTTTTATTTTTTATAAACCTGTGTTGTATGTGTAGTTGTTTGATATCCATTAGAGCAGAGTATTTTTGTGTATTTTTTAACAAAAGATCAAAAGGTTAAACAATAAAGGCAATTTTTCCCAGCCTCCTTTGCTCATATTTACCAAGGGTGCCAATATTAGTGGAGGGCACTGTATAGGAATACCTATTTATAAATACATAGAACATATTTTGCTATGTGCAGAACATTGGAATGTTGCATATATTTATGTCTTATGTGTGTACATATGTATTTATGTGTTTATGGGTATACATATGTCTGTAAATACATATATACACATATAAATACATCAGTACATATGTACACATATATAGACATATATATATATATATACATATTTAGACATGTATGCGTATGTATTTCTATGTTAAAGCCCTTTGCCTGCCTTTTTTTCTAACACCTGAGACCTCATATTTTTGAGCCCTTATAACTTTTTTGTGCAATATTTTTTTGAATAATTTTTATTAGACTGTGTTATTATGAGTGTAACTGAACTTTCTAATGTATTTTTGATGTGTTTTGTGACATTTTGTTTCGCAAAACAAACAGTTAACAGCTCTGAGCGTATGCTGTCGGCATTTATCGATGTGCAGGGGACATGATACGCTACTTCGTATCATGTCCACTTGCACATTGTTAAATATGCCCCTTAGTATGAATTTCAAATGAATAGTAGATTTTTTCCAACAATTTTAAAAGCCAGTACAATTTCACATCCCTTGTATCATGTGACAGCCACCAGCCAATCACAAAATGCATATAGGAATATAAAGTGCTTCAGAAAGATTGTGCACATTTTGATAGTTGAAAAGGATTGGAAAGTAGTT
Source organism: Bombina bombina (assembly GCF_027579735.1). Lineage (NCBI taxonomy): Eukaryota > Metazoa > Chordata > Amphibia > Anura > Bombinatoridae > Bombina > Bombina bombina. The sequence goes on along the minus strand of NC_069507.1, from coordinate 227,178,794 downwards.
AAAAATTGCCTGCCCTATCTGAATCATGTAAGTTTAATTTTGACTTGAGTACTTCATGTCACCATGTTGGAGCATAGGTATTCTCACACACTTTGACAGAAGAGGTGCATATCCATAGGTCAGTAACACTGTTGTCTTTTTGACAAGACATACCATGTAATGTAGATTACCATGCACAATACAGAGTGGGAATATATTTTAGCAGAGGCTCCATTGCTCTATATTATTCCTGAGGATTTTTCATTTGTTATGTAACTTGATTCACCAATCAAACAGCACCTGTAATGGACAAATGCTGTAATGGACAATAGCATATTGATTAGTAACCATATCATTGTAGTTGTGCCACACAGTTTAATGTCCCTTTAATATATGATTAAAGGACTACTCAGTGCAGTAGAATTGTATAATGAACAAGTACATAATAAAAAGACAAGACAATAACACCTACTCTGAATTTCAAATAAGCAGTAGATATTTTTTTTTTTGGGGACAAATTTATTTTTTCTCCCATTTTCCAGCCCCCTGTATCATGTGACAGACCTCAGCCAATCATAAACTAGTATACATATACCCTGTGAGCTTGTGCACATGCTCAGTAGGATGTTATTCCACAGAAAGTGTGAATATAAAAAGAGTGCAAAATGTAATAATAAAAATAAATGGGAAAGTGTCTTAAAACTGCATGCTCTTTCTGCACCATAAAAGTTTATTTTGACTTGAGTGTCCCTTTAAAATGAAGATGAAACAGTCTGGACTGATTTTCCAGTGTCTCCAGATATTGTACAAATAATCTGTTAGTGTTTATAGTTCAGTCAGTGCCACTTATAGCTATTTTATAAGTAGCCATTGAAGTTGAAACAGATTTATAATTATACTTTAATTAGGCTGACCATATTGCCGCTTTAAGAAGGAACACATATGAAAAATACATATGTGAGGGTTCTTATACGAAACCATTTCTTTAAACAGCCCTGAAAACAGCCCTGACATATGTATTTTTCATATGTGTCCCTTTTTAAAGCAGCAATATGGTCAGCCTAATTTAATTCACATGACTGCATTCATTACTGTGTATGTAAAAATCTTCCATCTCAAAGAGTGAACTAAAGTATTTCAGTTCCTAGCATTTAATATACGCTAGCTTGTGAAGAATACGTTATATTCCTGCCTGTTTGGTATTTGCAGCCTAATAAGTGTCTTTTTAGTCAGATCCCACTCTCTAAATGACAATCAGACCTTTCTGTCATATTAATTGGAAAACGTCATGTGAATGGCTACCCCAGCTGTGGACACCATTTTGTTTCAATACACCACTTTCTCTTCCATTGAATTAGGATCATCTGGAGAAATCAGAAATTATATTCCCCTCCCCAACTAATTATATATCTCCTAGTGTTGATGTACTGTATAAAAAGGTGACTGCATTCATATGAAAGTGGCATAAAAGTCAAATAAAACTGTCATGATTTATGTACTGAAGTGGATACCATTTGAAAAAAAGAAAAAACATTTAAAATTGACCTCCTGAAAACAATTCAGTCTCTGCATCATTAGTCCCCTGATTTGTAAATCAAATGTGCAGGATTAATGACAAATAAAATGGGGATTTTGTGACTTTAACAATCACGTAACAGGGTGCATTGAGTCACCCCTTTAAATAATTTGTAGTGATAGTAACAGGTGACGTGTGTAATTTACCTGTGCACCAAAATCATAGAGATATGCCAATCTATTTACAGGAGTAAAACAAGGGCAATATTAGTATTGTGTCATATGTGTCTATTGTGTTATTAATTTAGCTAATTTTCTTTTAGTGCAAATGAACTTATAATTAATGTTTTAACTTTTATCGACCAGGTAAAGTTTGTATCTATTTGGTGATGTTACTTCCTAATGTCATCTAAAATGGCAGTGGGTAACTTCTGTGTGATGCCCATCCTTAAAACCAATGTTACACTTAACATTTTGGGGTAATTGTTATTAAAGGGACATTAAACACTAAATAAATGCTCGATAGACTGATGAATTCAAAGAAAAGATTAGTCAGAGAATTACAGGTAGATGTATTTTTTAAAACTTCAAGCAACTAAATATTGACAACATTTATGTAAACTTATAGGCCCCTAGTTATCAAGCCGTCAACCTCAAATACGCTGGAATTCCGCAGCGTATTTGTGGCGAGGCTGATTCGCCTAAGTTATCAAGCCCTGCTGCCCGGCAAAAGTAGAATTTCGTGACGTAAGCCTTGATCCGCCGGACTCAGTCCGACACAGATCGATTCTTACGTCACTCCAGATGTTCCGCACACAAGTTCGGCACAATCTGACTACTTTTTCTAGCTATCAAATGACTACCAGGTACGCTCTGCACTTTTCCGGCCCAGCGTACCTGGTTTTCAATGGGAGTCTGACCATAGCGAAAGTTCATGTTCGCTGCTGCCCGACATCCCATTGATTCCTATGTTAAAAGTCTGCACCTTCATCTCAGATGATGGTAAGAAGATTTGTAAAAGGTTTGAAAATGTAATGCGATTGGTCTGATTTGCTACTTGTAATTTGTAAACTGTTGAAAAATCAATAAAAACTTTTTTTCATAAAAAAAAAAGTCTGCACCTAACACCCTAACATGTCCCCCGAGTCTAAACACCCCTAATCTGCCCCCCTACACCACCGCAACTAAATAAAGTTATTACCACCTAAACCGCCGCTCCCGGAGCCCACCGCCACTCTAATAAACGTATTAACCCCTAAAACGCCGCTCCTAGACCCCGCCGCAACTATAATAAATATATTAACCCCTAAACCGCCGCTCCCGGACCCCGCCGCCACCTACATTATACCTAGTAACCCCTATCCTGCCCCCCCTATACCGCCGCCACCTATAATAAATTTATTAACCCCTATCCTGCCGATCCCCGGACCCCGCCGCAACTAAATTGTTTAACCCCTAAACTGCCGCTCCCGGACCCCGCCGCCACCTATATTAAATTTATTAATCCCTAATCTGCCCCCCCTACACCGTCGCCACCTATAATAAATTTATTAACCCCTATCCTGCCCCCCCTACACCGTCGCCACCTATAATAAATTTATTAACCCCTAAACCTAAGTCTAACCCTAACCCTAACCCTAACACCCCCCTAACTTAAATATTAATTAAATACATCTAAATAAATATTATTCTTATTAACTAAATTAATCCTATTTAAAACTAAATACTTACCTATAAAAAAAAACCTAATATAGCTACAATATAATTAATAATTACATTGTAGCTATTTTAGGATTTATATTTATTTTAAAGGTAACTTTGTATTTATTTTAGCTAGTTAGAATAGTTATTAAAAAGTTATTAACTATTTAATAACTACCTAGCTAAAAGAAATACAAAATTACCTGTAAAATAAATACTAACCTAAGTTACAATTAAACCTAACACTACACTATCATTAAATTAATTAAATAAATTAGCTACAAATAACTACAATTAAATACAATTAAATAAACTAACTAAAGTACAAAAAATAAAAAAAACTAAGTTAAAAAAAATAAAAAAAAATAAGTTACAAACATTTCAAAAATATTACAACAATTTTAAGCTACTTACACCTAATCTAAGCCCCCTAATAAAATAACAAAGCTCCCCAAAATAAAAAAATGCCCTACCCTATTCTAAATTACAAAAGTTAACAGCTCTATTACCTTACCAGCCCTTAAAAGGGCCTTTTGCGGGGCATGCCCCAAAGAAATCAGCTCTTTTGCCTGTAAAATAAAAATACAACCCCCCAACATTACCTTAAATAAACCTAACACTACCCCCTGAAGATCATCCTACCTTTAGCCGTCTTCAGCCAGCCGACCACCGATGGAACAGAAGAGGACATCCGCAGCGGCCGAAGTCATCATCCAAGGGTCGCTGAAGTAGTCTTCCATCCGATTGAAGTCATCATCCAAGGGTCGCTGAAGAAGTCTTTCATCCGATTGAAGTCATCATCCAAGGGGCGCTGAAGAAGTCTTCCATCCGATTGAAGTCATCATCCAAGGGGCGCTGAAGAAGTCTTCCATCCTATTGAAGTCATCATCCAGGCGGCGTCTTCAATCTTCATCCATCCGGAGCGGAGCCATCTTCAGACGAGCCGACGCGGAGCCATCTTCTTCCACCGACGACTAGACGACGAATGAAGGTTCCTTTAAGTGATGTCATCCAAGATGGCGTCCCTCGAATTCCGATTGGCTGATAGGATTCTATCAGCCAATCGGAATTAAGGTAGGAAAATCTGTTCCTATCAGCCAATAGAATGCGAGCTCAATCTGATTGGCTGATTGGATCAGCCAATCGGATTGAACTTCAATCTGATTGGCTGATTCAATCAGCCAATCAGATTTTTCCTACCTTAATTCCGATTGGCTGTTAGAATCCTATCAGCCAATCAGAATTCGAGGAACGCCATCTTGGATGACGTCACTTAAAGGAACCTTCATTTGTCGTCTAGTCGTCGGTGGAAGAAGATGGCTCCGCGTTGGCTCGTCTGAAGATGGCTCCGCTCCGCTCCGGATGGATGAAGATTGAAGACGCCGTCTGGATGATGACTTCAATCGGATGGAAGACTTCTTCAGCGCCCCTTGGATGATGACTTCAATCGGATGGAAGACTTCTTCAGCGCCCCTTGGATGATGACTTCGGCCGCTGCTGATGTCCTCTTCTGTTCCATCGGTGGTCGGCTGGCTGAAGACGGCTAAAGGTAGGATGATCTTCAGGGGGGTAGTGTTAGGTTTATTTAAGGGGGGTTTGGGTTAGAGTAGGGGTATGTGGGTGGTGGGTTGTAATGTTGGGGGGGTTGTATTTTTATCTTACAGGCAAAAGAGCTGATTTCTTTGGGGCATGCCCCGCAAAAGGCCCTTTTAAGGGCTGGTAAGGTAATAGAGCTGTTAACTTTTGTAATTTAGAATAGGGTAGGGCATTTTTTTATTTTGGGGGGCTTTGTTATTTTATTAGGGGGCTTAGATTTGGTGTAAGTAGCTTAAAATTGTTGTAATATTTTTGAAATGTTTGTAACTTATTTATTTTTTATTTTTTGTAACTTAGTTTTTTTTATTTTTTGTACATTAGTTAGTTTATTTAATTGTATTTAATTGTAGTTATTTGTAGCTAATTTATTTAATTAATTTAATGATAGTGTAGTGTTAGGTTTGATTGTAACTTAGGTTAGTATTTATTTTACAGGTAATTTTGTATTTCTTTTAGCTAGGTAGTTATTAAATAGTTAATAACTATTTAATAACTATTCTAACTAGCTAAAATAAATACAAAGTTACCTGTAAAATAAATATAAATCCTAAAATAGCTACAATGTAATTATTAATTATATTGTAGCTATATTAGGGTTTATTTTATAGGTAAGTATTTAGTTTTAAATAGGAATAATTTAGTTAATGATAGTGTAGTGTTAGGTGTAATTGTAACTTAGGTTAGGATTTATTTTACAGGTAAATTTCTCTTTATTTTAACTAGGTAGCTATTAAATAGTTAATAACTATTTAATAGCTATTGTACCTAGTTAAAATAAATTGAAATTTGCCTGTAAAATAAAAATAAATCCTAAAATAGCTACAATATAATTATTAGTTATATTGTAGCTATCTTAGTTTTTTTTTTAAAGGTAAGTATTTAGTTTTAAATAGGATTAATTTAGTTTATAAGAGTTATAATATTTATATGTATTTAATTAATATTTAAGTTAGGGGGTGTTAGGGTTAGGGTTAGACTTAGGTTTAGGGGTTAATAATTTTATTTTAGTGGTGGCGGTGTAGGGGGGGCAGGATAGGGGTTAATAAATTTATTATAGGTGGCGACGGTGTAGGGGGGGCAGATTAGGGGTTAATAAGTTTAATATAGGTGGCGGCGGGGTCCGGGAGCGGCGGTTTAGGGGTTAAACAATTTATTTAGTTGCGGCGGGGTCCGGGATCGGCAGGATAGGGGTTAATACATTTATTATAGGTGGCGGTGCTATAGGGGGGGCAGGATAGGGATTACTAGGTATATGTAGGTGGCGGTGGGCTCCGGGAGCAGCGGTTTAGGGGTTAATACATTTATTATAGTTGCAGCGGGGTCTAGGAGCGGCGTTTTAGGGGTTAATACATTTATAAGAGTTGCAGCGGGGTCTAGGAGCGGCGGTTTAGGGGTTAATAACTTTATTTAGTTGAGGGGGGCTCCGGGGGCGCTTGTATAGGGGGTAGAACAGTATAGTTTAGTGTGGGTGCTTAGTGACAGCTTATCAATAAAGCTGTAGAAAAGCCGAAGAGCAGCGAGATCGGATGAGTGATAACTATCACAGTCCGCTGCTCATCGCCCCGTACTTGGTAAGCGGCTTTTTGACAGCTTTTTGATAACTTTGGCGAGATTTTTCAGGTCCGCGGCGGCGATGGTAGGCGAGCTTAGGCGGGCGCATTGGGCCAGCGAAGGCAGGTAAGTAGACATGTTGATAACTAGAGGCCATAGTGTCTATAAAACAATGGGAGCTGCCATGTTGTAACTAAGGTTACCTTCTTAGCTGCGGCCAATTAGGGACAGTTATAAATAGGTCACTATGGCTGTGTAGAATATAATAGTGTTCTGCACTTCCATTTCTAACAGGAACTGAAAATCTTACAATTTCAGAATGGAATTACACGAAAAGGGGACAAAATAAATCATGAGGGTTTTTTTATATATACAATTTATAATTTTATATTACTATCTCAAAGTGTTTAATGTTCCTTTAAGTGTTTAGCAAATCCCATAAATGTTTTCTTAGCTATCAATAATCTGGATTATGACCAGTAAAACAAGACATGTCAAGTAAAGGGGCATTTTTCACTGAAACTATAATGAAAAAACGTCCTTCTGAGAAACAGTGAAAATAGCTAATTGAGATTGTGGAGGATATTTATAAAGCCGTCAACGGCAACTATGCTGGATTTCCGCAGTGTAATTGTTTGCAAGCTTGATCCGACCTAGCTATCAAAGCCTACAGACCGGCAAAAGTTGAAATCTGTGACGTAACATACGATCCGCCGGTCTCAATCCGACACAGAACGATGCTTACGTCATTACAGATGTTCCGAATAAACATTCGGCACTATTTGACACTTTTTCAAAGTTAACAAATAGTTAACAGGTAGGCCGCGGATGCCATAGGAATCAATGAGAGTCTGAAAGCAGTAAAAGCTTATGTTCGATGCTGCCAGATATCCCATTGATTTCTATGGTAGAAAACCAGTAACGTTTACACCTGACACCCTAACATAAGCCCCGAGTCTAAACACCCCTAATCTGCTGCCCCAACATCGTCGCAACCTACATAAAATTTATTTTCCCCTATTCCACTGCTCCCGGACCCCACCGCCACTAAATAAAGTTATTAACCCCTATCCCGTCGCTCCTGGACCCCGCCGCCACTAAATAAAGTTATTAACCCCTATCCCATTGCTCCTGGACCCCGCCGCCACTAAATAAAGTTATTAACCCCTATCCCGCTGCTCCCAGGCCCGCCACCACTAAATGAACGTATTAACCCCTAAACTTCTGGTCTCCCACATCACTACCACCAACTAAACTTATTAACCCCTAACCCGCCAGCCCCCCACATCACCGTAAACTAAATTAAGCTATTAACCCCTAAACAACCCGCTAACTTTAAATTAAAATTACAACATCCCTATCGTTGGGGGTTAGTGTTAGGTTTATTTCAGGGTTTTGTGGGTGGGTTTTTTATTAGAGGAGGGTCTGGGCAGGTAAAAGAGCTACATTTTTTGTAACTTAGCATTTGTTTTTTTTGGTAATTTAGTAATTTGTAATTAGGTTTAATAGTAGATTTAAACAATTTTAGTAGGGTTAGGTTTTTTTAATATGTAATTTAGTTTATTTAATTGGTATTTTAATTGAATTGTAGTATAATAGTTAGGGTAGGTTAATTAATAGTTTAATATAGTTTATTTAAATTCTACAGCTAAGTTTAAATTTATTTTAAGATAGGGATGTTGTAATTTTAATTTAAAGTTAGCGGGTTGTTAGGTTTAGGAGTTAATAGCTTAATTTAGTTTATGACGATGTGGGGAGGCTGGCGGGTTAGGGGTTAATAGGTTTAGTTAGTGGTAGTAATGTGAGAGGCCAGAGGTTTAGGGGTTAATACATTTCTTTAGTGGTGGCGGGGTCCGGTAGCGGCGGGATAGGGGTTAATAACTTTATTTAGGTTGCGGCAGGGTCGGGGAGCGGCGGGATAGGGGTTAAACATTTTAGTATAGTGGCGTTGTTTAGTGACAGGGTATAAATAAAGTTGGGAAAAAGCCGAATAGATGCGAGAACGATGACTGTTAGTTAACAACAGTCCGATGCTCATTGCCCCGTACTTAGTGCACTTCTTTTTGCCGTCTTTTTTTATAAATAAGAAGAGCGTATTCAGGTCAGCGGCTGCGATGTTAGGGGAGCGTATCGGTGCCGTCGAATTCAATAAAGTTGACGGCTTGATAGATATCCCCCTATGACTCATCGGTATCTGTTAACATACAGATAATTATCCTATTATTACGGTCAACCCCATAGTTGCAATTTATTATTCCATATAGTGTTCAAGGCACATGCACACTCTTGAACCTACATCAGTAGGCTCTCATGGGAAGGAGCTACATTTCTACAAAGAATAGAAAGAGAACAAAAGTTTAATCCTTATTTCAATTGTGCCATTGGTTGAGCTTGTTAGCTGTTATTTTCCTGTCTCTAAAAGTCATTAGATTTGCAAATATGTGTTTCCTTTTGACACTAGCACAGAGCACAGTTATCACACTGTAAACTTGCTTTTTTGGCTCTATTTTAATTTTTTTTATTGATAAAACAGGCTTTTTCCAATATTACAGAATATGATCATTTGCCTGTTATTCTTTTTCAGAAGACAACATACTGCATATCACCTTACACATGGCGCATTATTATAGACAACATACTGCATATCACCTTACACATGGCGCATTATTATAGACAACATACTGCATGTCACCTTGCACATGGTGCATTATTATAGACAACATACTGCATGTCACCTTGCACATGGTGCATTATTATAGACAACATACTGCATGTCACCTTGTACATGGCGCATTATTATAGACAACATACTGCATGTCACCTTGTACATGGCGCATTATTATAGACAACATACTGCATGTCACCTTGCACATGGTGCATTATTATAGACAACATACTGCATGTCACCTTGTACATGATGCATTATTATAGAGAACATACTGCATATCACCTTGTACATGGCGCATTATTATAGACAACATACTGCATATCACCTTACACATGGCGCATTATTATAGACAACATACTGCATGTCACCTTGCACATGGTGCATTATTATAGACAACATACTGCATGTCACCTTGCACATGGTACATTAATATAGACAACATACTGCATGTCACCTTACACATGGCACATTATTATAGACAACATACTGCATGTCACCTTACACATGGTGCATTATTATAGAGAACATACTGCATGTCACCTTGCACATGGCGCATTATTATAGAGAACATACTGCATGTCACCTTGCACATGGCGCATTATTATAGAGAACATACTGCATATCACCTTGCACATGGCGCATTATTATAGAGAACATACTGCATGTCACCTTGCACATGGTGCATTAGTATAGACAACATACTGCATGTCACCTTACACATGGTGCATTATTATAGACAACATACTGCATGTCACCTTGCACATGGTGCATTAATATAGACAACATACTGCATGTCACCTTACACATGGCACATTATTATAGAGAACATACTGCATGTCACCTTGCACATGGCGCATTATTATAGAGAACATACTGCATGTCACCTTGCACATGGTGCATTAGTATAGACAACATACTGCATGTCACCTTGCACATGGTGCATTATTATAGAGAACATACTGCATGTCACCTTACACATGGCATATTATTATAGAGAACATACTGCATGTCACCTTGCACATGGCGCATTATTATAGAGAACATACTGCATGTCACCTTACACATGGTGCATTATTATAGAGAACATACTGCATGTCACCTTGCACATGGCACATTATTATAGAGAACATACTGCATGTCACCTTGCACATGGCGCATTATTATAGAGAACATACTGCATATCACCTTGCACATGGCGCATTATTATAGAGAACATACTGCATGTCACCTTGCACATGGTGCATTATTATAGACAACATACTGCATGTCACCTTGCACATGGTGCATTATTATAGACAACATACTGCATGTCACCTTACACATGGTGCATTATTATAGACAACATACTGCATGTCACCTTGCACATGGTGCATTAATATAGACAACATACTGCATGTCACCTTACACATGGCACATTATTATAGAGAACATACTGCATGTCACTTTACACATGGCACATTATTATAGAGAACATACTGCATGTCACCTTGTACATGATGCATTATTATAGAGAACATACTGCATGTCACCTTGTACATGGCGCATTATTATAGACAACATACTGCATGTCACCTTACACATGGCGCATTATTATAGACAACATACTGCATGTCACCTTACACATGGCGCATTATTATAGACAACATACTGCATGTCACCTTACACATGGCGCATTATTATAGACAACATACTGCATGTCACCTTACACATGGTGCATTATTATAGACAACATACTGCATGTCACCTTGCACATGGTGCATTATTATAGACAACATACTGCATGTCACCTTACACATGGCGCATTATTATAGAGAACATACTGCATGTCACCTTACACATGGCACATTATTATAGAGAACATACTGCATGTCAATTTGCACATGGCGCATTATTATAGAGAACATACTGCATATCACCTTGCACATGGCGCATTAGTATAGACAACATACTGCATGTCACCTTACACATGGTGCATTATTATAGACAACATACTGCATGTCACCTTGCACATGGTGCATTATTATAGACAGCATACTGCATGTCACCTTGTACATGGCGCATTATTATAGACAACATACTGCATGTCACCTTGCACATGGTGCATTATTATAGAGAACATACTGCATGTCACCTTGCACATGGTGCATTATTATAGAGAACATACTGCATGTCACCTTACACATGGCACATTATTATAGAGAACATACTGCAAGTCACCTTGCACATGGCACATTATTATAGACAACATACTGCATGTCACCTTGTACATGGCGCATTATTATAGAGAACATACTGCATGTCACCTTGCACATGGCGCATTATTATAGACAACATACTGCATGTCACCTTGCACATGGTGCATTAATATAGAGAACATACTGCATATCACCTTGTACATGGCGCATTATTATAGACAACATACTGCATATCACCTTACACATGGCGCATTATTATAGACAACATACTGCATGTCACCTTGCACATGGTGCATTATTATAGACAACATACTGCATGTCACCTTGCACATGGCGCATTATTATAGAGAACATACTGCATGTCACCTTGCACATGGCGCATTATTATAGAGAACATACTGCATATCACCTTGCACATGGCGCATTATTATAGAGAACATACTGCATGTCACCTTGCACATGGTGCATTAGTATAGACAACATACTGCATGTCACCTTACACATGGTGCATTATTATAGACAACATACTGCATGTCACCTTGCACATGGTGCATTAATATAGACAACTTACTGCATGTCACCTTACACATGGCACATTATTATAGAGAACATACTGCATGTCACCTTGCACATGGTGCATTAGTATAGACAACATACTGCATGTCACCTTGCACATGGTGCATTATTATAGACAACATACTGCATGTCACCTTACACATGGCATATTATTATAGAGAACATACTGCATGTCACCTTGCACATGGCGCATTATTATAGAGAACATACTGCATGTCACCTTACACATGGTGCATTATTATAGAGAACATACTGCATGTCACCTTGCACATGGCACATTATTATAGAGAACATACTGCATGTCACCTTGCACATGGCGCATTATTATAGAGAACATACTGCATATCACCTTGCACATGGCGCATTATTATAGAGAACATACTGCATGTCACCTTGCACATGGTGCATTATTATAGACAACATACTGCATGTCACCTTGCACATGGTGCATTATTATAGACAACATACTGCATGTCACCTTACACATGGTGCATTATTATAGACAACATACTGCATGTCACCTTGCACATGGTGCATTAATATAGACAACATACTGCATGTCACCTTACACATGGCACATTATTATAGAGAACATACTGCATGTCACTTTACACATGGCACATTATTATAGAGAACATACTGCATGTCATCTTGTACATGATGCATTATTATAGAGAACATACTGCATGTCACCTTGTACATGGCGCATTATTATAGACAACATACTGCATGTCACCTTACACATGGCGCATTATTATAGACAACATACTGCATGTCACCTTACACATGGTGCATTATTATAGACAACATACTGCATGTCACCTTGCACATGGTGCATTATTATAGACAACATACTGCATGTCACCTTGCACATGGTGCATTATTATAGACAACATACTGCATGTCACCTTGCACATGGTGCATTATTATAGAGAACATACTGCATGTCACCTTACACATGGCGCATTATTATAGAGAACATACTGCATGTCACCTTACACATGGCACATTATTATAGAGAACATACTGCATGTCACCTTGCACATGGCGCATTATTATAGAGAACATACTGCATATCACCTTGCACATGGCGCATTAGTATAGACAACATACTGCATGTCACCTTACACATGGTGCATTATTATAGACAACATACTGCATGTCACCTTGCACATGGTGCATTATTATAGACAACATACTGCATGTCACCTTGTACATGGCGCATTATTATAGACAACATACTGCATGTCACCTTGCACATGGTGCATTATTATAGAGAACATACTGCATGTCACCTTGCACATGGTGCATTATTATAGAGAACATACTGCATGTCACCTTACACATGGCACATTATTATAGAGAACATACTGCATGTCACCTTGCACATGGCACATTATTATAGACAACATACTGCATGTCACCTTGTACATGGCGCATTATTATAGAGAACATACTGCATGTCACCTTGCACATGGCGCATTATTATAGACAACATACTGCATGTCACCTTGCACATGGTGCATTAATATAGACAACATACTGCATGTCACCTTACACATGGCGCATTATTATAGACAACATACTGCATATCACCTTACACATGGCGCATTATTATAGACAACATACTGCATGTCACCTTGCACATGGTGCATTATTATAGACAACATACTGCATGTCACCTTGCACATGGTGCATTATTATAGACAACATACTGCATGTCACCTTGTACATGGCGCATTATTATAGACAACATACTGCATGTCACCTTGTACATGATGCATTATTATAGAGAACATACTGCATATCACCTTGTACATGGCGCATTATTATAGACAACATACTGCATATCACCTTACACATGGCGCATTATTATAGACAACATACTGCATGTCACCTTGCACATGGTGCATTATTATAGACAACATACTGCATGTCACCTTGCACATGGTACATTAATATAGACAACATACTGCATGTCACCTTACACATGGCACATTATTATAGACAACATACTGCATGTCACCTTACACATGGTGCATTATTATAGAGAACATACTGCATGTCACCTTGCACATGGCGCATTATTATAGAGAACATACTGCATGTCACCTTGCACATGGCGCATTATTATAGAGAACATACTGCATATCACCTTGCACATGGCGCATTATTATAGAGAACATACTGCATGTCACCTTGCACATGGTGCATTAGTATAGACAACATACTGCATGTCACCTTACACATGGTGCATTATTATAGACAACATACTGCATGTCACCTTGCACATGGTGCATTAATATAGACAACATACTGCATGTCACCTTACACATGGCACATTATTATAGAGAACATACTGCATGTCACCTTGCACATGGCGCATTATTATAGAGAACATACTGCATGTCACCTTGCACATGGTGCATTAGTATAGACAACATACTGCATGTCACCTTGCACATGGTGCATTATTATAGACAACATACTGCATGTCACCTTACACATGGCATATTATTATAGAGAACATACTGCATGTCACCTTGCACATGGCGCATTATTATAGAGAACATACTGCATGTCACCTTACACATGGTGCATTATTATAGAGAACATACTGCATGTCACCTTGCACATGGCACATTATTATAGAGAACATACTGCATGTCACCTTGCACATGGCGCATTATTATAGAGAACATACTGCATATCACTTTGCACATGGCGCATTATTATAGAGAACATACTGCATGTCACCTTGCACATGGTGCATTATTATAGACAACATACTGCATGTCACCTTGCACATGGTGCATTATTATAGACAACATACTGCATGTCACCTTACACATGGTGCATTATTATAGACAACATACTGCATGTCACCTTGCACATGGTGCATTAATATAGACAACATACTGCATGTCACCTTACACATGGCACATTATTATAGAGAACATACTGCATGTCACCTTGTACATGATGCATTATTATAGAGAACATACTGCATGTCACCTTGTACATGGCGCATTATTATAGACAACATACTGCATGTCACCTTACACATGGCGCATTATTATAGACAACATACTGCATGTCACCTTACACATGGTGCATTATTATAGACAACATACTGCATGTCACCTTGCACATGGTGCATTATTATAGACAACATACTGCATGTCACCTTACACATGGCGCATTATTATAGAGAACATACTGCATGTCACCTTACACATGGCACATTATTATAGAGAACATAATGCATGTCACCTTGCACATGGTGCATTATTATAGAGAACATACTGCATGTCACCTTGCACATGGTGCATTATTATAGAGAACATACTGCATGTCACCTTACACATGGCGCATTATTATAGAGAACATACTGCATGTCACCTTACACATGGCACATTATTATAGAGAACATAATGCATGTCACCTTGCACATGGCGCATTATTATAGAGAACATACTGCATATCACCTTGCACATGGCGCATTAGTATAGACAACATACTGCATGTCACCTTACACATGGTGCATTATTATAGACAACATACTGCATGTCACCTTGCACATGGTGCATTATTATAGACAACATACTGCATGTCACCTTGTACATGGCGCATTATTATAGACAACATACTGCATGTCACCTTGCACATGGTGCATTATTATAGAGAACATACTGCATGTCACCTTGCACATGGTGCATTATTATAGAGAACATACTGCATGTCACCTTACACATGGCACATTATTATAGAGAACAGTCACCTTGCACATGGCACATTATTATAGACAACATACTGCATGTCACCTTGTACATGGCGCATTATTATAGAGAACATACTGCATGTCACCTTGCACATGGCGCATTATTATAGACAACATACTGCATGTCACCTTGCACATGGTGCATTAATATAGACAACATACTGCATGTCACCTTGCACATGGCGCATTATTATAGAGAACATACTGCATGTCACCTTGCACATGGTGCATTATTATAGAGAACATACTGCATGTCACCTTGTACATGGCGCATTATTATAGAGAACATACTGTATGTCACCTTGCACATGGCGCATTATTATAGAGAACATACTGTATGTCACCTTGCACATGGTGCATTATTATAGAGAACATACTGCATGTCACCTTACACATGGCGCATTATTATAGAGAACATACTGCATGTCACCTTACACATGGCACATTATTATAGAGAACATACTGCATGTCAATTTGCACATGGCGCATTATTATAGAGAACATACTGCATATCACCTTGCACATGGCGCATTAGTATAGACAACATACTGCATGTCACCTTACACATGGTGCATTATTATAGACAACATACTGCATGTCACCTTGCACATGGTGCATTATTATAGACAACATACTGCATGTCACCTTGTACATGGCGCATTATTATAGACAACATACTGCATGTCACCTTGCACATGGTGCATTATTATAGAGAATATACTGCATGTCACCTTGCACATGGTGCATTATTATAGAGAACATACTGCATGTCACCTTACACATGGCACATTATTATAGAGAACATACTGCATGTCACCTTGCACATGGCACATTATTATAGACAACATACTGCATGTCACCTTGTACATGGCGCATTATTATAGAGAACATACTGCATGTCACCTTGCACATGGCGCATTATTATAGACAACATACTGCATGTCACCTTGCACATGGTGCATTAATATAGAGAACATACTGCATATCACCTTGTACATGGCGCATTATTATAGACAACATACTGCATATCACCTTACACATGGCGCATTATTATAGACAACATACTGCATGTCACCTTGCACATGGTGCTTTATTATAGACAACATACTGCATGTCACCTTGCACATGGTACATTAATATAGACTACATACTGCATGTCACCTTACACATGGCACATTATTATAGACAACATACTGCATGTCACCTTACACATGGTGCATTATTATAGAGAACATACTGCATGTCACCTTGCACATGGCGCATTATTATAGAGAACATACTGCATGTCACCTTGCACATGGCGCATTATTATAGAGAACATACTGCATATCACCTTGCACATGGCGCATTATTATAGAGAACATACTGCATGTCACCTTGCACATGGTGCATTAGTATAGACAACATACTGCATGTCACCGTACACATGGTGCATTATTATAGACAACATACTGCATGTCACCTTGCACATGGTGCATTAATATAGACAACATACTGCATGTCACCTTACACATGGCACATTATTATAGAGAACATACTGCATGTCACCTTGCACATGGCGCATTATTATAGAGAACATACTGCATGTCACCTTGCACATGGTGCATTAGTATAGACAACATACTGCATGTCACCTTGCACATGGTGCATTATTATAGACAACATACTGCATGTCACCTTACATATGGCATATTATTATAGAGAACATACTGCATGTCACCTTGCACATGGCGCATTATTATAGAGAACATACTGCATGTCACCTTACACATGGTGCATTATTATAGAGAACATACTGCATGTCACCTTGCACATGGCACATTATTATAGAGAACATACTGCATGTCACCTTGCACATGGCGCATTATTATAGAGAACATACTGCATATCACCTTGCACAGGGCGCATTATTATAGAGAACATACTGCATGTCACCTTGCACATGGTGCATTATTATAGACAACATACTGCATGTCACCTTGCACATGGTGCATTATTATAGACAACATACTGCATGTCACCTTACACATGGTGCATTATTATAGACAACATACTGCATGTCACCTTGCACATGGTGCATTAATATAGACAACATACTGCATGTCACCTTACACATGGCACATTATTATAGAGAACATACTGCATGTCACTTTACACATGGCACATTATTATAGAGAACATACTGCATGTCACCTTGTACATGATGCATTATTATAGAGAACATACTGCATGTCACCTTGTACATGGCGCATTATTATAGACAACATACTGCATGTCACCTTACACATGGCGCATTATTATAGACAACATACTGCATGTCACCTTACACATGGTGCATTATTATAGACAACATACTGCATGTCACCTTGCACATGGTGCATTATTATAGACAACATACTGCATGTCACCTTGCACATGGTGCATTATTATAGACAACATACTGCATGTCACCTTGCACATGGTGCATTATTATAGAGAACATACTGCATGTCACCTTACACATGGCGCATTATTATAGAGAACATACTGCATGTCACCTTACACATGGCGCATTATTATAGACAACATACTGCATGTCACCTTACACATGGCGCATTATTATAGACAACATACTGCATGTCACCTTACACATGGTGCATTATTATAGACAACATACTGCATGTCACCTTGCACATGGTGCATTATTATAGACAACATACTGCATGTCACCTTGCACATGGTGCATTATTATAGACAACATACTGCATGTCACCTTGTACATGGCGCATTATTATAGAGAACATACTGCATGTCACCTTGCACATGGCGCATTATTATAGACAACATACTGCATGTCACCTTGCACATGGTGCATTAATATAGAGAACATACTGCATATCACCTTGTACATGGCGCATTATTATAGACAACATACTGCATATCACCTTACACATGGCGCATTATTATAGACAACATACTGCATGTCACCTTGCACATGGTGCTTTATTATAGACAACATACTGCATGTCACCTTGCACATGGTACATTAATATAGACTACATACTGCATGTCACCTTACACATGGCACATTATTATAGACAACATACTGCATGTCACCTTACACATGGTGCATTATTATAGAGAACATACTGCATGTCACCTTGCACATGGCGCATTATTATAGAGAACATACTGCATGTCACCTTGCACATGGCGCATTATTATAGAGAACATACTGCATGTCACCTTGCACATGGCGCATTATTATAGAGAACATACTGCATGTCACCTTGCACATGGTGCATTAGTATAGACAACATACTGCATGTCACCGTACACATGGTGCATTATTATAGACAACATACTGCATGTCACCTTGCACATGGTGCATTAATATAGACAACATACTGCATGTCACCTTACACATGGCACATTATTATAGAGAACATACTGCATGTCACCTTGCACATGGCGCATTATTATAGAGAACATACTGCATGTCACCTTGCACATGGTGCATTAGTATAGACAACATACTGCATGTCACCTTGCACATGGTGCATTATTATAGACAACATACTGCATGTCACCTTACATATGGCATATTATTATAGAGAACATACTGCATGTCACCTTGCACATGGCGCATTATTATAGAGAACATACTGCATGTCACCTTACACATGGTGCATTATTATAGAGAACATACTGCATGTCACCTTGCACATGGCACATTATTATAGAGAACATACTGCATGTCACCTTGCACATGGCGCATTATTATAGAGAACATACTGCATATCACCTTGCACAGGGCGCATTATTATAGAGAACATACTGCATGTCACCTTGCACATGGTGCATTATTATAGACAACATACTGCATGTCACCTTGCACATGGTGCATTATTATAGACAACATACTGCATGTCACCTTACACATGGTGCATTATTATAGACAACATACTGCATGTCACCTTGCACATGGTGCATTAATATAGACAACATACTGCATGTCACCTTACACATGGCACATTATTATAGAGAACATACTGCATGTCACTTTACACATGGCACATTATTATAGAGAACATACTGCATGTCACCTTGTACATGATGCATTATTATAGAGAACATACTGCATGTCACCTTGTACATGGCGCATTATTATAGACAACATACTGCATGTCACCTTGCACATGGCGCATTATTATAGACAACATACTGCATGTCACCTTACACATGGTGCATTATTATAGACAACATACTGCATGTCACCTTGCACATGGTGCATTATTATAGACAACATACTGCATGTCACCTTGCACATGGTGCATTATTATAGACAACATACTGCATGTCACCTTGCACATGGTGCATTATTATAGAGAACATACTGCATGTCACCTTACACATGGCGCATTATTATAGAGAACATACTGCATGTCACCTTACACATGGCACATTATTATAGAGAACATACTGCATGTCACCTTGCACATGGCGCATTATTATAGAGAACATACTGCATATCACCTTGCACATGGCGCATTAGTATAGACAACATACTGCATGTCACCTTACACATGGTGCATTATTATAGACAACATACTGCATGTCACCTTGCACATGGTGCATTATTATAGACAACATACTGCATGTCACCTTGTACATGGCGCATTATTATAGACAACATACTGCATGTCACCTTGCACATGGTGCATTATTATAGAGAACATACTGCATGTCACCTTGCACATGGTGCATTATTATAGAGAACATACTGCATGTCACCTTACACATGGCACATTATTATAGAGAACATACTGCATGTCACCTTGCACATGGCACATTATTATAGACAACATACTGCATGTCACCTTGTACATGGCGCATTATTATAGAGAACATACTGCATGTCACCTTGCACATGGCGCATTATTATAGACAACATACTGCATGTCACCTTGCACATGGTGCATTAATATAGACAACATACTGCATGTCACCTTACACATGGCGCATTATTATAGACAACATACTGCATATCACCTTACACATGGCGCATTATTATAGACAACATACTGCATGTCACCTTGCACATGGTGCATTATTATAGACAACATACTGCATGTCACCTTGCACATGGTGCATTATTATAGACAACATACTGCATGTCACCTTGTACATGGCGCATTATTATAGACAACATACTGCATGTCACCTTGTACATGGCGCATTATTATAGACAACATACTGCATGTCACCTTGCACATGGTGCATTATTATAGACAACATACTGCATGTCACCTTGTACATGATGCATTATTATAGAGAACATACTGCATATCACCTTGTACATGGCGCATTATTATAGACAACATACTGCATATCACCTTACACATGGCGCATTATTATAGACAACATACTGCATGTCACCTTGCACATGGTGCATTATTATAGACAACATACTGCATGTCACCTTGCACATGGTACATTAATATAGACAACATACTGCATGTCACCTTACACATGGCACATTATTATAGACAACATACTGCATGTCACCTTACACATGGTGCATTATTATAGAGAACATACTGCATGTCACCTTGCACATGGCGCATTATTATAGAGAACATACTGCATGTCACCTTGCACATGGCGCATTATTATAGAGAACATACTGCATATCACCTTGCACAAGGCGCATTATTATAGAGAACATACTGCATGTCACCTTGCACATGGTGCATTAGTATAGACAACATACTGCATGTCACCTTACACATGGTGCATTATTATAGACAACATACTGCATGTCACCTTGCACATGGTGCATTAATATAGACAACATACTGCATGTCACCTTACACATGGCACATTATTATAGAGAACATACTGCATGTCACCTTGCCCATGGCGCATTATTATAGAGAACATACTGCATGTCACCTTGCACATGGTGCATTAGTATAGACAACATACTGCATGTCACCTTGCACATGGTGCATTATTATAGACAACATACTGCATGTCACCTTACACATGGCATATTATTATAGAGAACATACTGCATGTCACCTTGCACATGGCGCATTATTATAGAGAACATACTGCATGTCACCTTACACATGGTGCATTATTATAGAGAACATACTGCATGTCACCTTGCACATGGCACATTATTATAGAGAACATACTGCATGTCACCTTGCACATGGCGCATTATTATAGAGAACATACTGCATATCACCTTGCACATGGCGCATTATTATAGAGAACATACTGCATGTCACCTTGCACATGGTGCATTATTATAGACAACATACTGCATGTCACCTTGCACATGGTGCATTATTATAGACAACATACTGCATGTCACCTTACACATGGTGCATTATTATAGATGTAACGGTACCAACCGGATACCAAGGGTTAACACCAGGGAACAATGTCCTGCATAGGGAATCAGCAATTCACAACCCAGCCAGTTTTCAGGTTTAAACAGAATGACTTTTATTAAGGCTCATATGCCCAGTATTTATGCAGGTCTGACCCCCCCCAGAAGGGGGGTTGAAAGAATGTTGTACATTGAATGGAGGGAACACGCCCTTTTACATGATACAATAGAATACCTTGCTCAAGCTGATAACAATTTAAACACAGACACACACTTGGCTTTCCTTATCATCTAGGGTCTGCTCTCTGAGGTTGATTAAACAATGGACTGTGTATCAATAACATTAATGACAGTGCACAATAGCTGAGGCTAAAGCTGAACACAGTTAACTCTTTCAGTGCTGACAGAAGGGTCTGTCACATCTACATAGCACAATATACAGCCTATAGACAACCTTTCTTATGTTATAGTCCAGAAGTGGCTAGGTTTGCCACAATGCTCCCCCAGAACCAAGCCGGCATACACAGTCTGATCCCAACGGATCGGCTTGGGGATGTCCGGGGCAACAACTTTCGGCTCAAGTAAGCTACGGGGTGTTCTCCGCCATCTGCTCCAACTTGGCTCAGTACTGCCCCCACCCCAAACATGGAAGCGTCTCTTCCCGGAAGGACTGGGCTTGGGTAGTCACAGGGTTAACATCAGCGGGATCCATGGGAGCATAGGCAGAAACAAGGGGGGCCAAGTCATTTCCAAGGAGAACATCAGCAGGTAAGTCCTTCTTGACCCCCACATTCACAAGTCTAGCGCCCACTCCCCAATCCAAATGTACCCTGGCAACAGGTAGGCGGAACATAGTGCCCCCTGCTACCCTCACAGCCACAGTGTCTCCAGTGTGCTGTTTCTCAGGCACCAAGTTCTCTTGAAGCAAGGTCATGGTAGCACCAGTATCCCGTAGACAACTGACCTCCTTCCCATTCACTTTAACCCGTTGCCGGTTATTCCGGTGGGCAGCTTGCACGGGGTCTGCTTCATGTAGGCTGCCCCAGCATTCTGGCGCCTCTACGTAGCGGGCCACAGGCTGAGGATTATGTGGGATTCCGCCAGCGGGTCTTCTCCAGGACTGTGCTTGATTCGCTGCGTTTAGGGGACACTCTGGTCTTTTGTGCCCTAGTTGCTTACATCCAAAGCACCGAATAGGTTGTGAGTAGCCCCGCGAATTGAACCGGGCTCTCTGAGGGTAGTTCGTGGCCGGAGGCCGTGTGGTATAGCGGTGCGCCGGGGGTTGGTAACTGGCAGCTGCTGGGGTGACTGGGGGTCTGTACTCCACTCTAGCAGTGGGCAATCGGTATACTGCTCCCCCTGCCCCTCGTACTGCCACGGATCCGCCAGTGGGTGCTGTATCCGGCACCAAATGGGGAGCTATCAGGGTTAAAGTAGCTCCCGAATCCCGAAGTCCCTGGACCGACATCACCTCATGCAGAATTCCCAGGGGTTCCTCGGCTTGGGTGCTCAACACCTCATGAGCGGCTGGCTCCGTTTGGTAATGGTGAGCAGCCGCCCTTGGGGCCAGGTTCTGTCTGACCTGGTTCCAAGCTTGTCTGCTCTGATTTTGGGTGCACTCACGTGCCATATGTCCCCACTGCTTGCAGGTGTGGCATTGTATATTAGCCCGTCCGTTGTTAGGCTGTAGTCCATGGTGCCTCCTGGCATCAAAATGCTGGTCTGCTAATCTGGCTGCTTCGGTTAATGTGAGGGGTTTTCGATCTCTCACCCATTCTTGGGCTTCTGGGGACAAGCCGTTAAAGAATTGCTCCAACAGCATCAGTTGTCGCAATTCTTCCATGGTGGTAGCTTGGCTGGCCTGTATCCACCCCTGAGATGCTTGATCCAGCTTGTGGGCCCACTCTGCATGGGAATCTCTTTCTGGCTTGCGCAGGCCTCTAAACTTGCGCCGGTATGCCTCTGAGGTAATGGCATATCTTTCCAAGATCGCTCTCTTCACTTTAGCGTAATCCTTGCTGTCCTCCCTGGGTACAGCGCGATACGCTTCCGCTGCCCTACCGGCTAGCTTGCCTGCTAGCACCGGCACCCATACGGACTGCTCCAAATCATGTAACTCGCACAGTCTCTCAAAATCCTGTAAATACCCATCAATCTCATCCTTCTCCTCACAAAACATTTTAAATGCATGGTATGGGATTTTGGGTCTTACTGGGTTGCTGAGTGCGTCCAAAATGGATTCTGCTCGGGAGGATGCATTCCGCGGACTGTGTGCCATCACGTACTCCTGCACATCTGCCATTACCACGGATAGCATATCCCGTGGTACAGGTTGGGGTAAAAATTCCAGCCTGGTCCTCATTTCCCTCTGGTATAGGGTCTCCTCCATGGCTGCTGGAGGCGTAGCGCTGCGAGCTCTGTCTCCCTCCATCAGCTCAGCAATTAATATAGCCTTGGGTTTGCTGCTGCCTATCTTTCCCCTGGCTTCTAGCAGTTCCTTTTACGTTTGTCTCTTTAGCTTAGAATAATCCATCTCCATTCACTTCGGTCCCTGGTACTCCTTCCATCTTAGTCAGTATTGTAGTAATCCCCCTCTTCCTGAGGTTACTGGCTTGTGTAGTTGCTCTTCTGGGCGATAAGGTTCATCCCGTCGCTTGCCACCAATTGTAACGGTACCAACCGGATACCAAGGGTTAACACCAGGGAACAATGTCCTGCATAGGGAATCAGCAATTCACAACCCAGCCAGTTTTCAGGTTTAAACAGAATGACTTTTATTAAGGCTCATATGCCCAGTATTTATGCAGGTCTGACCCCCCCAGAAGGGGGGTTGAAAGAATGTTGTACATTGAATGGAGGGAACACGCCCTTTTACATGATACAATAGAATACCTTGCTCAAGCTGATAACAATTTAAACACAGACACACACTTGGCTTTCCTTATCATCTAGGGTCTGCTCTCTGAGGTTGATTAAACAATGGACTGTGTATCAATAACATTAATGACAGTGCACAATAGCTGAGGCTAAAGCTGAACACAGTTAACTCTTTCAGTGCTGACAGAAGGGTCTGTCACATCTACATAGCACAATATACAGCCTATAGACAACCTTTCTTATGTTATAGTCCAGAAGTGGCTAGGTTTGCCACAATAGACAACATACTGCATGTCACCTTGCACATGGTGCATTAATATAGACAACATACTGCATGTCACCTTACACATGGCACATTATTATAGAGAACATACTGCATGTCACTTTACACATGGCACATTATTATAGAGAACATACTGCATGTCACCTTGTACATGATGCATTATTATAGAGAACATACTGCATGTCACCTTGTACATGGCGCATTATTATAGACAACATACTGCATGTCACCTTACACATGGCGCATTATTATAGACAACATACTGCATGTCACCTTACACATGGTGCATTATTATAGACAACATACTGCATGTCACCTTGCACATGGTGCATTATTATAGACAACATACTGCATGTCACCTTGCACATGGTGCATTATTATAGACAACATACTGCATGTCACCTTGCACATGGTGCATTATTATAGAGAACATACTGCATGTCACCTTACACATGGCGCATTATTATAGAGAACATACTGCATGTCACCTTACACATGGCACATTATTATAGAGAACATACTGCATGTCACCTTGCACATGGCGCATTATTATAGAGAACATACTGCATATCACCTTGCACATGGCGCATTAGTATAGACAACATACTGCATGTCACCTTACACATGGTGCATTATTATAGACAACATACTGCATGTCACCTTGCACATGGTGCATTATTATAGACAACATACTGCATGTCACCTTGTACATGGCGCATTATTATAGACAACATACTGCATGTCACCTTGCACATGGTGCATTATTATAGAGAACATACTGCATGTCACCTTGCACATGGTGCATTATTATAGAGAACATACTGCATGTCACCTTACACATGGCACATTATTATAGAGAACATACTGCATGTCACCTTGCACATGGCACATTATTATAGACAACATACTGCATGTCACCTTGTACATGGCGCATTATTATAGAGAACATACTGCATGTCACCTTGCACATGGCGCATTATTATAGACAACATACTGCATGTCACCTTGCACATGGTGCATTATTATAGACAACATACTGCATGTCACCTTGCACATGGCGCATTATTATAGAGAACATACTGCATGTCACCTTGCACATGGTGCATTATTATAGAGAACATACTGCATGTCACCTTGTACATGGCGCATTATTATAGAGAACATACTGTATGTCACCTTGCACATGGCGCATTATTATAGAGAACATACTGTATGTCACCTTGCACATGGCGCATTATTATAGAGAACATACTGTATGTCACCTTGCACATGGCGCATTATTATAGAGAACATACTGCATGTCACCTTGTACATGGTGCATTATTATAGAGAACATACTTCATGTCACCTTGCACATGGCGCATTATTATAGAGAACATACTGCATGTCACCTTGTACATGGCGCATTATTATAGAGAACATACTGCATGTCACCTTGCACATGGCGCATTATTATAGACAACATACTGCATGTCACCTTGCACATGGTGCATTAATATAGACAACATACTGCATGTCACCTTGCACATGGCGCATTATTATAGAGAACATACTGCATGTCACCTTGCACATGGTGCATTATTATAGAGAACATACTGCATGTCACCTTGTACATGGCGCATTATTATAGAGAACATACTGTATGTCACCTTGCACATGGCGCATTATTATAGAGAACATACTGTATGTCACCTTGCACATGGCGCATTATTATAGAGAACATACTGTATGTCACCTTGCACATGGCGCATTATTATAGAGAACATACTGCATGTCACCTTGTACATGGTGCATTATTATAGAGAACATACTTCATGTCACCTTGCACATGGCGCATTATTATAGAGAACATACTGCATGTCACCTTGTACATGGCGCATTATTATAGAGAACATACTACATATCACCTTGCACATGGCGCATTATTATAGAGAACATACTGCATGTCATCTTGCACATGGTGCATTATTATAGACAACATACTGCATATCACCTTGCACATGGCGCATTATTATAGAGAACATACTGCATGTCACCTTACACATGGCGCATTATTATAGACAACATACTGCATATCACCTTACACATGGCGCATTATTATAGACAACATACTGCATGCCACCTTACACATGGCGCATTATTATAGACAACATACTGCATGTCACCTTACACATGGCGCATTATTATAGACAACATACTGCATGTCACCTTACACATGGCGCATTATTATAGACAACATACTGCATGTCACCTTGCACATGGTGCATTATTATAGACAACATACTGCATGTCACCTTACACATGGCGCATTATTATAGACAACATACTGCATGTCACCTTGCACATGGCACATTATTATAGACAACATACTGCATGTCACCTTGCACATGGCGCATTATTATAGACAACATACTGCATGTCACCTTGCACATGGTGCATTATTATAGACAACATACTGCATGTCACCTTACACATGGCACATTATTATAGACAACATACTGCATGTCATCTTACACATGGCGCATTATTATAGACAACATACTGCATGTCACCTTGCACATGGTGCATTATTATAGACAACATACTGCATGTCACCTTACACATGGCACATTATTATAGACAACATACTGCATGTCACCTTGCACATGGTGCATTATTATAGACAACATACCGCATGTCACCTTGCACATGGCACATTATTATAGAGAACATACTGCATGTCACCTTACACATGGCGCATTATTATAGACAACATACTGCATGTCACCTTACACATGGCACATTATTATAGACAACATACTGCATGTCACCTTGCACATGGTGCATTATTATAGACAACATACTGCATGTCACCTTACACATGGCACATTATTATAGACAACATACTGCATGTCACCTTGCACATGGCGCATTATTATAGAGAACATACTGCATGTCACCTTACACATGGTGCATTATTATAGAGAACATACTTCATGTCACCTTGCACATGGCACATTATTATAGAGAACATACTGCATGTCACCTTGCACATGGCACATTATTATAGAGAACATACTGCATGTCACCTTGCACATGGTGCATTATTATAGAGAACATACTGCATGTCACCTTACACATGGTGCATTATTATAGAGAACATACTTCATGTCACCTTGCACATGGCGCATTATTATAGAGAACATACTGCAGTAACGTTACTCAGCTAACACATAGGGCTGAAATGTTACATTTAGATTGTTTCTTGAGTCATTATTTATGGTTTTAATTTCATATAATTATACTATGAATCAAATACAGATGAAGGTAAAATAGTCTGATGCAGCTCAATAACAAAAAGGTATTACTTTAATTTATTAAAATTATTCTGCCTCTGTAAAGGTACATTTGTCTACTCTCTTGTGATATATTGTATATATTGTATAATATTGTTGTAATCTACATATATGAGACAAACGGTGGGTGAATTATTTTATATTCTGTGGATATTATTTTGTTTTGGGTTTTTTTCTTTATCAGTTTATGGATTAAGAAAAAATGTTCTGTACTGAATTTTAGCTAAAATAAATCGTATAAACTATGGAGAAGATAAAAGTGTCAGATTAAAATCCTCCATTTCATAAAAGTAGGAGCCACAACAATTATTGTATAGCTAATTAGCACAACTAGGCAATTATCCCCACTTGTTTTTCCCTAGAATTATTCTGTATATATGCACCAGATAACTCTGGATAAGACATTTAAGATATTTGTTAGCTAAATAAATGACTATTTGGTAAATGAAAATGGAAATATTATCTATCTATCTATCTATCTATCTATCTATCTATCTATCTATCTATATAGATTACAGAGTTCAAAAATATTTAGCCACCAATCATCAAGCACTACCCACTTGCTGAACCAGAAATGGGCTGTTTCCTAGGCTTACATTCCTGCTTTTTAAATAACGATACCAAGAGAACAAAGAAAAATGATAATAAGAGTAAATTAGAAATTCGCTTAAAATTTCAATTAGAATTGTAATGTAACATTTTGCTTCATTTACTGCAACATTCACTGAAAAATACACAAATTAAAAACCAAGGTCAACATTCTAAAGTCATTTTTTCTACGTGGAACTGTTTTTTTTTTATCAATTGAAAACATTCAGTATGATACAATGTAAGGGGAGATTTGTTCCCTCCATTTGAATGTTAGAAATGAGACATTTGTGCATCCATATTGCCAAACACTATATTTACTTTATAAAGACAATGGCCCCTATTTAAGAAAGTCTGGCGGACCTGATCCGATCAGGTCCGCCAGACCTCGCTGAATAAGGCGAGCAATACGCTCGCCGTATTCAGCATTGCACCAGCAACTCACAAGAGCTGCTGGTGCAACGCCGCCCCCTGCAGACTCGCGGCCAATGGGCCACCAGCAGGGGGTGTCAATCAACCCGATCGTACTTGATCGGTTTGATTTCCGGCGATGTCTGTCCGTCTGCTCAGAGCAGGCGGACAGGTTATGGAGCATCAGTCTATGTGACCGCTGCTTCATAACTGCTGTTTCTGGCGAGCCTGCAGGCTCGCCAGAAACACGGGGCATCAAGCTCCTTTCGGAGCTTTATAGATAGGCCCCTAGATGTTCGGAAATGCGCTGATATGCACAAGAAGCCAAACTCTTTTGAAAAATAGTGAGATGAAATACAGAGACGTGTTGCTGGTTCAGTCCCTGTAAAAGGGTCAGTAAACACCTTGCAATTACAAGACATTTCTGATAAAACAAATTAAAGGGACAGTCTACAATAGAATTGTTATGGTTTTAAAAGATAGATAATCCCTTTATTACCCATTCCCCAGTTTTGCATAACCAACAGTTATATTAATATACTTTTTACTTCTGTGATTACCTTATATCTAGGAACCTTCTTCCAGCCCCCTGATCACATGACTGTGACTGTTTATTATCTATTGTCTTAAATTTAGTATTGTTTTGTGCTAAATCTTAAATAACCCCCTGTGCCTGAACACAGTGTTATCTATATGGCCCACGTGTACTTTCTGTCATGGAGGCCTATTTATGAAATGTCGGTCAGACCTGATCCGACAGTGCGGATCAGGTCCGACAGACATCGCTGAATGCGGAAAGCAATACGCTCTCCGTATTCAGCATTGCACCAGCTCTTGTGAGCTGCTGGTGCAACGCCACCCCCTGCAGACTCGCGGCCAATCGGCCGCCAGCAGGGGGTGTCAATCAACTCAATCGTACTTGATTGGGTTGAATTACGGCGATTCCTGTCCACCTCATCAGAGCAGGTGGACAGGGTTATGGAGCAGCGGTCTTTAGATTGCTGCTTCATAACCGGTGTTTCTGGCGAAGCTGCAGGCTCGCCAGAAACACGGGGTGCCAAGCTCCATTCGGAGCTTGATATATATAGGCCCCTTTGTGTTGAAAAGAAATTTAAAAAGCATGTGATAAGAGGCAGCCCTCAAGGGCTTAGAAATTAGCATATGAGTCTGTCTAGGTTTAGTTTCAACAAAGAATACCAAGAGAAAAAGCAAATTTGATGATAAAAGTAAATTGGAAAGTTGATTTAAATTACATGTCCTATCTGAATAATGCAAGTTTATTTTTTGACTAGACTGTCCCTTTAACATCCTTTTTACTATAACTATTTATCAATAGCCAAACTCCACTTGCCTTATTTAGAGGAGGAGACAATGGGCTCTATTTAACAAGCTCCGTATGGAGCTTGACGGCCCGTGTTTCTGGCGAGTCTTCAGACTCGCCAAAAACAGCAGTTATGAAGCAGCGGTCACAAAGACCGCTGCCCCATAACCTGTCTGTCTGCTCTGAGCAGGCGGACACACATCGCCACAATACACCCCGTTGATTGACACCCCCCTGCTGGCGGTCCATTGGCTGCGAGTCTTCAGGGGGCGGCGTTGCACCAGCAGCTCTTGTGAGCTGCTGCTGCAATGCTGAATACGGCGAGCGTATTGCTCGCCGTATTCAGCGAGGTCTGGCAGACCTGATCCGCAGTGTCGGATCATGTCCGCCAGACCTTGATAAATATGCCCCATAGTGTCCTTTAGTCCTTAGACTAAAAAGTGCATTGTTTTGCAGATATTATCAAATTAATGCCAATTAGGGACAGGCATGTAGCAGGATTAGCCCTAAAAACTCAGCAGGGTGCATTTCATGTTCTGGGAACTAGAAATTGCTCAATTTCAGAGCTGAATTACATGAAAAGGGGTCAAATAAATAGTAAAAGTATATTGCAAAGTTGTTTCATTATGCAGAACTAAACATATTATATAATAATCTCGAGGTGTTTGCGGTCGCTATAAAGCCTATATGTTGTGGATTGTTTTATCACTTATAATGCAATGTTCTCACACACATTATTAATCTTAAGCTATGGCCTTTGCATTTAACTATATTAATTATTTCAATGTATCTTCTTTTTCAGTTCCTATAATTCCCAGCTACCTGTACACATTAGCACATGAGTTAAACACAACTGATAGCCACGAAGGTTCAGGAGAGCCGGCAGTTACCAATAGCTTGCAGACCATCTTCTCCTATTATGACAACTCTATGTTGATCATTGAAAACGTCACAGAAAGCATGTGGCAAGAAGGGTCAGATCTGATCTCAACGCGACTACCTGGGGTCGTGACTACAGCTTCCCCTCAATCTGATTGCCCCAAGGCGGACTCTAATTTACTGAATGAAAATGTCAAAGTTGGTTTATTGTTTGCTTCTAAGGCAACGGTGCAGCTGCTGACTAACCCATTCATAGGGCCAATGACTAACAGGTACGTTTGTATAATGCAAACAACTCTTTATATACACTGGTATAAGACTGAAAATGACAGCAAATTGTATTGGAATAAATTAACAAGCTGTGTAAGATAAATAGGAACTGGTATTGATACTTAATTAGTCACCAACGTGCATGTATTTACCTTTATTTGTATATAGCACAGTTTGAAAATACAAATATAAAGAGCATAAATTATATATATATATATATATATATATATATATATATATATATATATTTTTTTTTATTGAGGACAAAATAAAAGATTAACACAGATAACAAAAGATGTAAATGTACAATGAAAACAGTGTTATTATAAAGTTATATGTGTAACACAATGGTTCCCATTTGTTCCCTATATTACATCAAAGAGTTTACTTGCGAACCTACTAAATAAAATCATTTAGAATGTCACAGTGGTTATTTATTAGGAGAGTCACTCTTGAACCCTCTGCTATTTAAAACTAAAAATGATATATGAAACATAAACTTTATCCAGAAAAAATGCAAAAAGAAAAAATTAAAACACCCCAGGGCCCACAACTATCCATACTTTTTAAACTTTTTAAATCTGGTCTCGTGTATAAAAGGCAATGTATTGCGTTATGCCAATAAAAGAAGCTTAAAGGGACACTAAACCCATTTTTTTTTTCCTTTAATGATTCAAATAGAGCAGGCAATTTTAAGCAACTTTCTTAATTTACTCATATTATCAATTTTTATTTGTTCTCTTGCTATCTTTATATTAAAAGCAGTAATGTAGCTTAAGAGCCGACCCATTTTTGGTTGAGAACCTGGGTTATGCTTGCTTATTGGTTTGCTAAATGTAGCCACCAATAAGCAAGCACTATCCAGAGTACTGAACCTAAATTGGGCTGACTCCTAAGCTTTAAATTCCTGCTTTTTAAATAAAGATAGCAAGAGAATGAAGAAAAATTGATAGTAGGAGTAAATTAGAAAGTAGCTTGAAATTGCCTGCTGTATCTGAATCATTAAAGAAATAATTTGGGGTTAGTATCCCTTTAATAAAGACAAGATGTGATGAGGAAGTAACTTAAAATGTATGAATATGATTGCAGAATAATTTGTGATGAGGACTTGCTATTAGACTATCAGTTATCAATGCTTATGAGTAGAAATGTATTTTGTCATAGACTCTCAAATGGCTAAAAAATAATATATAGGCTACCACAGTGGGCGGTACTTACACTTTTACTCATTGAGGCCAATTTAACAAAGGTCTTGCAGACCTGATCCGACAGTGCGGATCAGGTCCGCAAGACCTCGCTGAATGCGGAGAGCAATATGCTCTCAGTATTCAGCATTGCAGCAGCAGCTCACAAGAGCTGCTAGTGCAACGCCGCCCCCTGCAGACTTGCGGCCAATGGGCTGCCAGCAGGGAGGTGTCAATCAACCTGATCGTACTCAATCGGGTTGAAGTGCGGCGATGTCTGTCCGCCTGCTCAGAGCAGGCGGACAGGGTTATGGAGCAGCGGTCTTTAGACTTCTGAAGACTCGCCAGAAACACGGGCCCTCAAGCTCCGTTTGGAGCTTGATAAATAGGCCTCATTGTGTTTGGGTCAGTATGCTATGAAAATATTTGACTTGAGGCAATTGCCCCGACTGCTGACCGCGAGGTTCAGGCCAAACTGATCATATATAATAACTACACTCAGGTAAATACTACTAGTTTGTAGAATCTGAGGCCACTAAAAAAATGTGTGTTTAATCTAAAAGAAATTGACTAAACCAACTTATAGAAAAGCAAAGAGTCCATAGAGAAAAAAATAAAATAAATAAAACATCATAAAATCTAGGAATACATTATGACAGGTTAAACATATCACATGCAGACAAACAACACAATTTAAGCTAGAGTCTTCATAGTGAAGGTAGCTAACGTATACAAAGAACTGTTTAAACATATTAAACCAGACTTAAAACCATTCTGAGGCAAAGCATGTGAGAGCTTCAAACAGGCCATAGTAAGGAGTGTTAGACAAGCTCTGTCCAATTACCCAAATCCAGATATATCATGCTGATAAAGGCAGGTATGGGTTAAAGGGACAGTAAAGTCAAAATTAAACTTTCATGATCCAGATAGCGCATACAATTTTAAACAACTTTCAAATTCACTTCTGCTATCAAATTTGCTTAATGCTCTTGGTATCTTTTATTGAAGAGTAAAACTAGGTAGGTTCATAAGAACTCAGGAGTGTGCACGTATCTTTAGTAATCTATGGCAGCTGTTTTGCAAAATTATTTGTAGCTTTGTTATACAAAGTTGCAAAACACTGCTGCCATAGAGTACTAAATGTATGTGCACACTACTGAGCTATTACTCTTCATTAAAAGATACCAAGAAAACAAAGCAAATTTGATAACAGAAGTAAAATGGAAAGTTGTTTAAGATTGCCTGCTCTATCCAAATCATGAAAGTTTAATTTTGACTTTACTGTCCCTTTAAGTAGATCTCCAAAATAAGGCAGCATGTAAAATCATTCATATTTTTTATAGAAAAAGATTCAGACCATGAGTGTCCTTTGCTAAGATAAAATGCTTCTTTTGAGTACCAGGAGGAGGCTGCTGTGTTTGATTTAGGTCCTTGTCATTTAAATTTCATTTGAGGTCTCATGTTAAAGATCAATGGTTTAGTGACTGGATCAGTATGAGACTGCATAAAGCTATTGATTGCATGTAAATTCTGAGAGTTTCCTTTTGGAATGTGTAATATCTCTTTTCTAGATATTGCAAGCTGCAAGGGCATTAATTCTGAAGCAAAGCCGTTCCATATAATCAGTATTTTATATATATATGGTATTTTCTTTCTCCATGTCAGGTGACTTTATTTAATCCATAGAAAGATGCTTCACCTTGATAGGTATCTGATACAAAGGTGTAATATGCAGGACGGCATTCTGTTTTGGGTCTCGGATCGATATAATGAGATAAGAGGAATTCCTGTGGATGATAGACTGTATGCGGGCCTTTAATCTCAAAACAGAATGTTTTACATACAAGCACAGAAATAGTGACATAAAGTGCTGAAAGGACAGTGACCACTTGTTTATATAAATTGTTTAATTATGTGTAACTAAAAGGATTTGCAAATTACTTTCATTATTTATTTTGTCCCTTTCTTTAATGTAATTTAGCTCTAAAAATTGTGGATTTTTAAAGTCTCAGAACTTGAAGTGCACCCTGTTGGTTTCCGAAGGCTAACCCTGCTCTGTTTATTTCCCTAATTTGTTTTAACTAATAAGCAGCTTATACTAATATAATCTCCATAGCTAGCCTTTTGTCTGTAGACTCACACCCAGATTGGGTCCTCCATATAAGGCAAATGGTGCGTGGAGTTTGGCTATTGATAAAAGTATTGCAGCAAACAAGATATTAATTTGTTTTAAAAATGTTTAGACTTGGCTAATATGTTATCTATAGAAACAGAACAGAAATAGAAGTGAGAATTTCAAATGTATTATATCCAACTTTTCTTTCGGGAATTGCTCCGTTAGGCTTTGTGCAACAGAGACCTAGGTATTAGTTAGCATAGCACTTTTTGTTAGTTTCTCTTTAAATTAAAGGGACAGAAAAGTCCAAATTAAACTTAAATTGATTGGGTAGAGCATGGAATTTTAAACAACTTTCCAATTTACTTCTATTATCAATTTAGCGTAGTTCCCTTGGTGTCCTTTGTTAAAGAATAATAGACGAAAATTGGAAAGTTGTTTAAAAACTGCATGTTCTATCGGAATCATGAGTTTAATTTTGACTTTACTGTCCCTTGAAATATGTTTTCTGTAAACTTTTTTGTCATACATTTTTTAAACATAATTATGCACTGCACTTTAATATGCATGATATAAAATGAGTACAATTTGCCTTTAATTTACAAGAAAATAACTAAAAACTTTCTCACTAAAATCTTGTGTCTTATTCCTAGGATTGGTTACCAAATCCCAATGTTTGCTGGTTTCTGCATTATGTTTGTTTCTACAGTCAGTAAGTCTTTATATCTTTATGTCTATCAGTGTTATCTCTTGTGGGGAGATGATTGAGGTATACTGACCTGGGGGGAGGTGACTGAGGTATACTAACCTGTGGAGAGGTGGGTGAGCTATACTGATCTGGGAGGTGACTGAGGTATACTAACCTGTGGAGAGGTTGGTGAGCTATACTGATCTGGGAGGTGACTGAGGTATACTAACCTGGGGAGAGGTGGGGGAGCTATTCTGATCTGGTGGGAGGTGACTGAGGTATACTAATCTGGGGAGAGGTGGGGGAGCTATTCTGATCTGGTGGGAGGTGACTGAGGTATACTAACCTGGGGAGAGGTGGGTGAGCTATACTAACCTGGGGGGAGGTGACTAAGGTATACTAACCTGGGGAGAGGTGGGTGAGCTATTCTGATCTGGGGGGAGGTGACTGAGGTATACTAACCTGGGGAGAGGTTGGTGAGCTATACTGATCTGGGGGGAGGTGACTGAGGTATACTAACCTGGGGAGAGGTGGGGGAGCTATACTGATCTGGGGGGAGGTGATTGAGTTATACTAACCTGGGGAGAGGTGGGGGAGCTATTCTGATCTGGTGGGAGGTGACTGAGGTATACTAACCTGGGGAGAGGTGGGTGAGCTATACTAACCTGGGGGAAGGTGACTAAGGTATACTAACCTGGGGAGAGGTGGGTGAGCTATTCTGATCTGGGGGGAGGTGACTGAGGTATACTAACCTGGGGAGAGGTGGATGAGTTATACTAACCTGGGGGGAGGTGACTAAGGTATACTAACCTGGGTAGAGGTGGGTGAGCTAGTCTGATCTGGGGGGAGGTGACTGAGGTATACTAACCTGGGGAGAGGTGGGGGAGCTATTCTGATCTGGGGGGAGGTGACTGAGGTATACTAACTTTGGGGGGGTGAGCTATACTGATCTGGGGGAGGTGACTGAGGTATACTAACTTTGGGAGGGTGAGCTATACTGATCTGGGGGGAGGTGACTGAGGTATACTAACCTGTGGGGGAGGTGGGGGAGCTATACTGATCTGGGGAGGTGACTGAGGTATACTAACCTGTGGAGAGGTGGGTGAGCTATTCTGATCTGGGGGGAGGTGATTGAGGTATACTAACCTGGGGAGAGGTGGGTGAGCTATACTGATCTGGGGGGAGGTGATTGAGGTATACTAACCTGGGGAGAGGTGGGTGAGCTATACTGATCTGGGGGTAGGTGATTGAGGTATACTAACCGGTGGGGGAGGTGGGTGAGCTATACTGACCTGGGTGGAAGTTGATTATCTATACTGATCTGGGGATGTGATTGAGGCATATTGTTTTGGGGGGAGGTGGGTGAGCTATACTGATCTGGGGGGAGGTGATTAAGGTATATAAACCTGGGGGGAGGTGGGAGATCTATACTGATCTGGGGCTAGTTGATTGATGTATACTAACCTGGTGTGGGGTAAGTGGGTGAGCTATACTGACCTGGGTGGAGGTTGATGAGCTATACTGATTTGCTGGGGGGATGGGTGAGTTATACAAACCTGGGGAAGATGATTTAGGTATACAAACCTGGGGGAGGTGGATGAGCTATAGGGACCTGGAGGGAGTTGTGGAGGGTATAGTATATCTCAATCACCTCCCCTTGGGGAGGTGATTGAGATATACTGACCTGGAGAAGAAGGGGACCCTTTATGTGTTCCTATTTATCAGTTGTGCCTGCTGGAGGTTATTTAATTGTCAGCAAAAAAAAAAATCCTCTTTATTTTGTTATTTTAAATATCTGATTTTGCCTGTTAAAACCACCACCTATACTGAAAAAATGAATACGTTTGTATGCTCTGTAGGAAAGCTACGTAAACATTAGATAACATAGTAAATTAACTAATCCAGTAGAGCATGTGATGTTACAGATATGGACCCTGCTGTAATGTGCAATTAAACCTCCCAAAACCTGCTGTTGATTGTACAACTCAGAACTAGCGCTGCTGATTGGATCAGTGGTGGGTTCCGCTTAGGACAAGCAGTGCACCGTCGGTTGTAAGTGACACTTCTACTGTGTATTTAACCCCTTTTCTGAGGTTAAACACACAGAAGAGCATGGTTGATAGTCGTAAAATGTCATTTTTTTTAATACTATGGCCCTAGCATTTCAATACCTGGCTAGGTTTGCTCTTTCTGTAGGGTCTATTCATTTCAGTGGGTATATCCATGGAAACAATAGATTACGATTTTAAGGGGCACAAATTGATATTTCTAATACAAAAATAAAGACAAAGGCACAATTTCCGTACATTTAATACCATGTAGTAAGTTAACAAGTCATTTGAAACACATTAAAGGAAAATACATTTTTTTCAGAACAGTGACCCTTTAAGGTTATCTTACATAAGACTCATTATTTGTAACATGTCTAACTAATATCTATTAGGACCTTTTATTTTGTTAATTTTTTAATGATATGTAAAGTTATTTTATGGCCTCTCATCAAAAACTTATACTTGATTACTTGCAGACAGTTTGTTACATTATTAATTTCATTATTATTTTCAGGGGCGGTGCCAGGATTTTAGGCTACACAGGTGATGACATATGTTGCCGCCCCCACCCACTCTAAGAAATACACCTGCCATTAATGCATCTTATCCATGTGTTTTAGTAATATGTAAGCAGCTGGAGATAACTATTTTATCTATAATGATAGAGAAAATAGATTTCCATTATGACATCTAATTCTTGACTGATAATCTGATTTAAATAACTATAATATGATAACTATAATGGTTCGTTTCTGCATATATTCATACTAAAGTGGTGGCACTGCTGTCACTGGCTCTACCAATCTGATTTATATAACTATAATATGATAACTATAATGGTTCGTTTCTGCATATATTCATACTAAAGTGGTGGCACTGCTGTCAATGGCTCTACCAACTTTTATGAATCTGCCAAAGTTTTACAGAGAGCACAGTAAAGTGTAGTGAAATATTTTGGCACTCTCTGCCTCACTATGTTTCAAGGGTATCCCCTCTCATTCTAGCAATTATGCCACTACATATGGCCCCTACTATGAAGCACAAGTTAGGCAGCAAAAAATAAATACACATTTAAAAAAAATGTCATGCATCAAATTATCTCCCAGTGTGCAGGGGCACCCTAAGGCGGTTGCCTTAGCTGCCTTTATTATAGCGCTGGCCCTGCTTATTTTCTAGGAGCTGAGGAGTATAAAATATTATTATTCAGAGTAGCGTAAAAAGTATAATTTCACTTTTCTCTGCCTAGAGAGGTGCGGACTGCACATGAGAAATATTCTCACTAAAAACAGATTCCATAGACTCACTGCAGTATTTATACTTCTGATTAATCACAGATTCATTTTTCAGTGCCGGTTTTGTAAACATTTAAATATGCCCAAGAATTAGTCATTTAAATAACTAATGTGCTATTTTCTGTGCATTACAATATATTTTGTAACTGTACATGGAGACTAGAGCTAATGGTTCTTTAGTGACCAAAATAAAAATTCCTTTTTTTCACATGCACAATACAATTCCCCTATATATCTTCCTATACTTTACTTTAGTTTCTCTGTACCTGACATGAGTGTAACTGATCTCTCCTCTCCTTGCAGTGTTTGCATTTTCAGGCACTTATACTCTACTCTTAATAGCTCGGTCTCTTCAAGGTATTGGCTCCTCGTGTTCCTCAGTAGCAGGTATGTATGTACTTTAGCAATGTTTTTTTCACTATCACTTTTGTTCTGCATTGCAAATACAGGTGCTTCATTAAACTATGTATATATGTTTAGCAGCAAATTCTACAATTAAAGAGACATGAAACCCCAAAAAAATTATTTCATGATTTAGGTAGAACATACAATTTTAAACAACTTTGCAGTTTACTTCTAATATCAAATTTTCTTCATTCTCTTGGTATCATTTGTTGAAGGAGCAGTTCTAACGGAACACTTGGGTGAGCCAATGAAAAATCAGTATATATATGCAGTCACCAATCAGTAGCTAGAACCTAGGTTCTTTGCTGATCCTGAGCTTACCTAGATAAACCTTTCAGGAAAGGTTAACAAGAGAAGGAAGCAAATTAAATAATAGAAGTAAATTGGAAAGTTGATTAAAATTGTATACTGTCTAAATCATGACTGTCTAATTATGACTTTTCTGTCACGTTAAGAAGTAAACAGTCGTATTAGACTTCTAAATATGTCATGATGCCACTGACTCCTCCTATTTTGGATTTATTTTTATTCATAATTGTTTTAACATTTCTTTTGTTTGTAAGAGTTCTATTCCAGGTTTTATTCTGCAATGTCTCACCAGGGCTAGGTCCTATAAGTATAACATTTTTATTGAAAATAGTTTAAACTCTGAGTACAGTAATATGCACTAACATGATTCCAAAACGCACAGCCTGGTTCCCTTCACAACTAGACATAGCATATGTGCCCAGAGTAAAGTTGTAAATATGGTTTATATGTTGTTGTTGTTGTTGTAAGTTAAAGGGACAGTGTACCCTACATTTTTCTTCTCTTTAATTTGTTCCCAAGTATCTATTTTACCTGCTGCAGCGCATTAAATTGTTTACACACAGCTCCTTTAGCTTTATATAAGCATTTGGAATAACTGATTTTGTCTTTGGTGCCCCTACATATACTGAAAGTTTATATTCTTAAGTATTGGCTATAAAAAGGTTATGTAAACATAACAAGCAGAACAAAATACACTTCCAGTGGGAGGTAGGAGAGATAAGTTATAAAATGTTAATTTCCAATTGTTTTCTTAAGTAATGGTCTTTGTTTTACAGACAGAGATAATATAAAGAGGCACGTGTGCATTCAGAAAGTGATAAAATAAGGAGATCTAATTTTCCTGCAAGCTCAATCCATTTTAATGGGTTGTGGGTTAAAGAACAATAGCAGCTATTTCATATACAAAAATAAAACAAAAGAAACACATTTTCATACATTTTATACCATGCAGCTGGTATAACAAGTCACTGGAAGCACATTAAGGGAAAAACAATTACAGAGTACACTGTCCCTTTGAACTTTCATTTGACTTCTCTTATCAAATTTAATCTTGGGATCTTTTATTGAAACATAGCTCTTTTCCATTCCACCATACTATCTAATAATAACGTTGGGTTATTCAGACTATTAATCACTCACCTCTCCCAGCAGTTTGTATACACACAGATCGGATGTTCATTTTGTCTGAATTAAAGGTCACATCTGTGCAGGAAAACTAGCTACTACAATGTTTAATATTTCCTTTACAACCACTAGAGATTACATGTCTGTCTGCTAGCGAGTGTGAGCTTGGCACTATAAATCCCTATGTATACAAAGGTCTGTGTGTTCTGTCTGATCTCTGCAGGTATGGGCATGCTGGCCAGTGTTTACACGGACGATGAAGAGCGAGGAAATGCTATGGGGATAGCTCTCGGCGGCCTTGCAATGGGAGTACTTGGTAAGTGTCAAAACCCAATTTACATTGCCTGTTGTGGCTCTAAGGGAGAGACCGGTATCACTTTTCCCAAAAGGTTACATTTGAAACCCCAAATACATAGATTGGTCACAAAGAACCTTTAATTTCTTTCAGAACAACAATCATAATATGAAGCCACATTTGCCCCTCACTTAAAGAAATTAAAGTGGGATAAGATGACTTTAAATTTGTTGCAGGAGTTTTGTGGAGTAAAAGATTTTGACAATGTATTTTGATAGTGATAATAGGATGTTCTGGATTACCCAAGAGGATATGATGGGGTTGTATGAACAATGTCTGAAGGCCACATGCAGCCCATTAGCTATGTCAATAGAAAATATTCCTGTGTCATTCTGAAGACAATGGCCCATAGTTATCAAGGTCTGTCGGACCTGATCCGACAGTGCGGAGCTGCTGGTGCAACGCCGCCCCCTGCAGACTCGCGGCCAATGGGCCGCCAGCAGGGGGTGTCAATCAAACCAATCGTACTCGATTGGGATGATTTCCGGCGATGTCTGTCCGCCTGCTCAGAGCAGGCGGAAAGATTATGGAGCAGCGGTCTTTGTGACCGCTGCTTCATAACTGCTGTTTCTGGCGAGCCTGCAGGCTCGCCAGAAACACGGGGCATCAAGCTCCATTCGGGGCTTGATAAATATGCCCCAATGTGCTTACACCTATATTGAGGAAGAGCTTGGGACAATTAATGCCAGGAGTTAAGGGCTAGGAATAGTATTAATCACTTAGAGGTTAAAGTGTTTAGGAAGTGTCCCTATCTGTGAAATTCCTTTCAACAACACAACTGAACTAAATCTAACTCTTCCACCTGCAATTAAAGGGACGCTAAACCCATTTATTTATTTTCATGATTCAGATAGAGCATACAATTTTAAACAACACTGTATTGAACTTCTATTATAAAATTTGCTTCAATCTCTTTCTATCCTTTGTTGAAAGAGCAACAATGCACTACTTGGAGGTAGCTGAACACATCATCTGGTGAGCCAATGGTAAGAGGCATATATGTACAGCCAGCAATCGGCAGCTAGCTCCTAGTATTGCAATACTGCTCCTAAGCCTACGTTTCAACAAAGGATACCAAAGGAACAAAGTTAGTTAGACTCCAGAAGCAAATTGGGAAGGTATTTAAGATATCATATCATCAATATAGCAAGTCATTTCAATCTATCCAACCAAGACTTTTTGCCTATCTACAAATGAGGCATTATATTAATAACAAAATATAATTCAGACTGGGCACTGGGATACTAGAACGTAGAATTAAACTTTATCAATGTGGAATACATTTAATATCTCACTATATAATTTGATTAATTCCAATTCTAATTTAAACCAGATAGAGGGAGTTTGTGATAAAAGGTGTCAGGACTTCCCCAGCATAAACATCTTAGATATACAAGATAGTCTTAAAATAATAAATAAAACATGGGTACCAACTACATGGCGTGAATCACACCTGAAATTAATTAGCAAGACGTATATAACAGCTAATATAATATAATAATCTTAAGTCGTATAAGACAAAGCACAAGCAGCAGATATCTTACACTACTTCTGGGCATGCCCCATGATCCATCAGCTGTGGTCACAAATCAATTATTGTCTTAAAAGGAATTTGGTAATAGGGAATGAGATTCTAAGACAACATGTGTTTTTTTTAATCAAATATTCAGAACAACATAAGGATAATGACCTACTTAATACCAGGGGTCAAGTCCTACAAAAAAAAGTGTGGGAACTCACCAAAACTCCCCCCCCCCATACAATTATTATTGTTATATATATATATACACACTGTATATATATATGTATATGTACACTTTGGTCAATG
This sequence comes from Bombina bombina, assembly GCF_027579735.1. NCBI lineage: Eukaryota > Metazoa > Chordata > Amphibia > Anura > Bombinatoridae > Bombina > Bombina bombina. The sequence continues at coordinate 227,135,533 of NC_069507.1, read as the reverse complement.
AAAGCAAATTAAATTCAATGAAGGGTTGAATGGTTGCCTTTAGGCCTGAGAATCCTCCTCTGTCACATCCGCTTAAGGTGAAATAGTCCTATTTCTGTTAAGGGGAGTTAAATAACCCCAGAGCAAGCCACATAGAAATGTAAGCACCATGTGTTCCACACATTGCAGGTGATCAATCAGCAGAACCATTACTGCCCATTACTAGAGGATCTTACTATCCCTCTTACCAGACTGTGCTCCAGTTCCTCCTCCTAGCAGCAGCAGTGTTAACTGAAAGGTTTCTGTTCTCTGTCCAGAGGGAACTTGGTTCCCCCTGCAAAAATAGTGCAGGAACTCCGTTCCCATGCGTTCCCGCTCGACTTGACCCCTGCTTAATACAATAATACTTTAATACTGAATCTTATAAGTCCTCAAAAGTGCCTAAGTTTGTAGAATGTAAAAAGGCACTGATAACTCAATGTACTATTGAGCAATTATCCCTACAATATCCAAAAAAAATTCATATCAAAAGTTTTTTTTTTAAAAATGGACAAAGGTCATTAAAACCCTTCCAGAAAGCTCACAAACTCAATTAGTTAAGCCATTTAGTACCACTGAATATGTACTGCAAAATGTTTACACAGGTCAATTTCCAGAATGCTGGGAAGAGGCTTAGGAGGTCGAGGGTGGGGAGGAGAGAGAAAGGAAAATATTATTATTTATTTTAATTTTTTTCCCTTTTCTCCTCTCTCTTATGTGATTATTAATTAATAACAACGCATGTATACCAGAATATGTCTCCTTTTCCTTTTTTGTTTGTTTATCATGATCCATGCTGGAAGAGTGTTTCTTCATTATTTTTGTTCTGTGTGCCGATTTTGAAAATTAATAAAAATATATTTAATTAAAAAAAAAGATATCATGCTCTGTCTGAATCATGAAGGTTTAATTTTGACTTTACTGTTCCTTTAACTCATATGTTAGCTAATTCCAATATGTGACAAATAAACCAATGTAGCAGAAATATAAATGTTACAGGAAGTTAGATTCTTTGACCTGCTAGTGACTCTATAACACAGGCTTGGCATTACAAGGTACTAAAGGGACACAAAGTGCAATAAAATGATCTAATTTGTGAGAACATTTTGTAAGTCACTATTGCTTGTATATAACAATGTGATTAATTGTTGTAAAGTAGTTAAACACATAGTTAAAGTCAGACTCAGTACAGAAATGTGCTACTGGTCTGTAGATGAACACAGCCAGTGAGCCAGTGATGTGAAACATATGTGTGTAGCTGCTATTCACCAGGCAAGTTCCCCTCAGAACCAGTAGTTTGTTTCTGCTCTGCAGCTGACTTAAACCCCTTAATGACCAGCAACATACCCTGTATGTCGCTGGTCTTAGTTAGAATGGGGATTGCTATTTTAATAGCGTGGTCTTGCGAGACCCTGCTATTCCAGGTTGACTGCAGCTGGAAGGGAGGTCATGATAGTGCGGGTCCTGCTGCTCGCAGCGAAACCCGTGCTATTATGACCTGAAAAACCCTTAACGACCAGCGACATACTGGGTACGTCGCAGTCATTAAGGGGTTAACTATGTGTTTTCCTCCTTAGCAGATTCCTAAGCTTTATAAGATTATCAAATTACGATTTGTGAAAGAGGGCTGCTCTGTATATTCTCAATACTTTTCACCTCCTACATTTTTGAGCTGGCTTTTAAGGTGGTGGAGGGGTGGTGCAAGTTGCAGACTCTTTAAAATAAAAAAGAGCTTTACTGTTACAGAATAGCATTTAACTGGAAGATCATATCCTGTATTAGTATGATGAGAATACATTCTACTGAAATATGTCTACCACAAACGTATCACGTTATTCTGCCAGAAAAGTGTATCATTTTATTTATATGATATTAATTATAAAAGACTGAAACATTTAGGGCTAGATAACAAGTGGGGCGCCGGTATATATCGCTCTAGCTCATGAATTAACTCTGTTAAAAGTAAGCTTTTTTTGCGCGCATCAGGTAGCACTCGCATTAAAATTTGAAAATAAAAATGTTTTCGCTCACGCGCTAACCTGATGCGCACAAAAAAACAAAGTTAGAATATAACAACCGCGGTAACATATTCCCTCATAAAAGTCATTGGAGCAAGTCTAGAGATAAAAATTACACTCAGCTTGCGCGCAAACCCGATCTCATTTTCTCAAATATACTAACTCAACATTTTCTTAACATGGCAGAATATGTTCTATTTATTCATAAATACATATATATATATATATATATATATATATATATATATATATATATATATATATATATATATATATATATATATATATATATATATAATATAATACATAGAACATATTCTGTTATGTGCAGAACATTGGAATGTTAAATATTTACAGTATTTAACATATTTTCCTCTACTTGACTGCAAAGGGCTCCAATGCACTCTATGGGGGATATTTATCAAGCCGTCAACCGCAAATACGCTGGAATTCCGCAGCGTAATTGTGGCGAGCTTGATTCAACCTAGTTATCTAAGCCTACAGACCGGCAAAAGTTTAAATCTGTGACGTAACATATAATCCGCCGATCTCAATCTGACACAGATCAATGCCTACGTCATAACAGATGTTCCGAATACACATTCGGCACTATTTGACACTTTTTAAAAGTTATCAAATAGTTAACCGGTACGCTCGCGGCTATTGCAGCCCAGCGTACCTGGTTTTCAATCCGTCACCCTGGAGGCCGCGGATGCCATAGGAATCAATGGGAGTTTGAAAGCAGCGAAAGCTTATGTTCGATGCTGCCCGATATCCCATTGATTTCTATGGTAGAAAACCAGTAAAGTTTACACCTAACACCCTAACATAAGCCCCGAGTCTAAACACCCCTAATCTGCCGCCCCGACATCGCCGCCAACTACATAATGTTATTAACCCCTATTCCGCCGCTCCCGGACCCCACCACAACCTAAATAAAGTTATTAACCCCTATCCCGCCGCTTCCCGACCCTGCCGCAACTAAATAAAAGTATTAACCCCTAAACCCCTGGCCTCCCACATCACTACCACTAACTAAACCTATTAACCCCTAAACCGCAAGCCCCCCACATCGCCATAAACTAAATTAAGCTATTAACCCCTTAACCTAACAACCCGCTAACTTTACATTAAAATTACAACATCCCTATCTTATAATAAATTTAAACTTACCTGTAGAATTAAATTAAACTATATTAAACTATTAATTAACCTACCCTAACTATTATGCTAAAATTACATTAAACTACCAATTACATTAACTATATTACATATTTAAAAACCTAACCCTACTCAAATTATTTAAAATTACAATGAAAAATTACTAAATTACAAAAAATAAACACTAAGTTACAAAAAATAAAAAACACTAAGCTACAAAAAAATAAAAAACCACAGTATCAAAAATAAAAAAGAATTACACCTAATCTAATAGCCCTATCAAAATAAAAAAGCCCCCCAAAATAAAAAAAACCCTAGCCTACAATAAGCTACCAAATGGCCCTTAAAAGGGCTTTTTGCTGGGCATTGCCCCAAAGAAATCAGCTCTTTTACCTGTAAAAATAAATACAACCCCCAAAGAAAACAGCTCTTTTACCTGTAAAAATAAATACAACCCCCCAACAGTAAAACCCACCACCCACACAACCCCCCGGCAAATAAAAACCCTATCTAAAAAACCTAAGTTTCCCATTGCCCTGAAAGGGGCATTTGTATGGTCATTGCCCTTAAAAGGGCATTTAGCACTTTTACTGCCCAGACCCTACTCTAAAAATAAAAGCCACCCAAAAAAACCTTAAATAAACCTAACACTAACCCCCTGACGATCCACTTACAGTTCTTGAAGTTCCGCTTGAAGGATTCATCCAGCCGGCAAGAAGTCTTCATCTGGGCAGCCTCTTCCATCTTCATCCAGCCGGCGAAGTCTTCATGCATGCGGCCTCTTCTATCTTCATCCATCCGGCGAGGAGCAGGTCCATCCTGAAGACATCCGACTAGGAGCTCCTCTTCAATACGGTCTCCGCCGTAAACTGGATCTTGAATGCAAGATGGTGTCCCTTGCATTCCTATTGGCTGAAAGGTTCCACTCAGCCAATAGGATTAGAGCTGCTAAAATCCTATTGGCTGTTCCAATCAGCCAATAGGATTTGAGCAGCTCTCATCCTATTGGCTGTTCCAATTCAGTTTTTATTTTTCGTAACTTAGTGTTTATGTTTTTTTTTAATTTAGTAATTTTTAATTGTAGATTTAAATAATTTGAGTAGGGTTAGGTTTTTAAATATGTAATATAGTTAATTTAATTGGTAGTTTAATGTAATTTTAGTATAATAGTTAGGGTAGGTTAATTAATATTTTAATATTGTTTAATTTAATTGTAGGATAATAGTTAGGGTAGGTTAATTAATAGTTTAATATAGTTGAATTTAATTGTAGGATAATAGTTAGGGTAGGTTAATTAATAGTTTTATATAGTTTAATTTAATTCTAAAGGTAAGTTTAAATTTATTATAAGATAGGGATGTTGTAATTTTAATGTAAAGTAAGCGGGTTGTTAGGTTAAGGGGTTAATAGCTTAATTTAGTTTATGGCAATGTGGGGGGGCTGGTGGTTTAGGGGTTAATAGGTTTAGTAAGTGGTAGTGATGTGGGAGGCCAGGGGTTTAGGGGTTAATACATTTATTTAGTTGCTGTGGGGTCTGGGAGTGGCGGGATAGGGTTTAAACATTTTAGTATAGTGGCAGTGTTTAGTGACAGGTTATAAATAAAGTTGGTAAAAAGCCGAATAGCAGCGAGATCGATGACTGTTTAGTTAACAACAGTCCGCTGCTCATCGCCCCGTATTTGGTGCGCTGCATTTTGCCGGCATTTTTAATAAATAAGGAGACCGTATTCAGGTCCACGGCCACGATGTTAGGCGAGCGTATTGGTGCCGTCGAATGCAAGAAAGTTGACGGCTTGATAGATAGGCCTCTAGATGTATACATATGTATTTAGGTTTTTATATGTGTAGATATATATCTGCAAATACATAAAACATAATTTATGCTTACCTGATAAATTCCTTTCTTCTGTTGTGTGATCAGTCCACGGGTCATCATTACTTCTGGGATATTATCTGCTCCCCTACAGGAAGTGCAAGAGGATTCACCCAGCAGAGTTGCTATATAGCTCCTCCCCTCTACGTCACCTCCAGTCATTCGACCAAAGACCAATGAGAAAGGAGAAGCCAAGGGTGTAGTGGTGACTGGATTATAATTTAAAAAATATTTACCTGCCTTAAAAAACAGGGCGGGCCGTGGACTGATCACACAACAGAAGAAAGGAATTTATCAGGTAAGCATAAATTATGTTTTCTTCTGTTATGTGTGATCAGTCCACGGGTCATCATTACTTCTGGGATACCAATACCAAAGCAAAAGTACACGGATGACGGGAGGGATAGGCAGGCTCATTATACAGAAGGAACCACTGCCTGAAGAACCTTTCTCCCAAAAATCGCCTCCGAAGAAGCAAAAGTGTCAAATTTGTAAAATTTGGAAAAAGTATGAAGCGAAGACCAAGTTGCAGCCTTGCAAATCTGTTCAACAGAGGCCTCATTCTTAAAGGCCCAAGTGGAAGCCACAGCTCTAGTAGAATGAGCTGTAATTCTTTCAGGAGGCTGCTGTCCAGCAGTCTCATAGGCTAAACGAATTATGCTACGAAGCCAGAAGGAGAGAGAGGTAGCCGAAGCCTGATGACCTCTCCTCTGACCAGAGTACACGACAAACAGGGAAGACGTTTGTCAAAAATCCTTAGTTGCCTGCAAGTAGAACTTGAGGGCACGAACTACATCCAGATTGTGTAGAAGACGTTCCTTCTTTGAAGAAGGATTTGGACACAAGGATGGAACAACAATCTCTTGATTGATATTCCTGTTAGTGACTACCTTAGGTAAGAACCCAGGTTTAGTACGCAGAACTACCTTGTCTGAGTGAAAGATCAGATAAGGAGAATCACAATGTAAGGCTGATAATTCAGAGACTCTTCGAGCCGAGGAAATAGCCATTAAAAATAGAACTTTCCAAGATAACAATTTTATATCAATGGAATGAAGGGGTTCAAACGGAACACCCTGTAAAACGTTAAGAACTAAGTTTAAACTCCATGGCGGAGCAACAGTTTTAAACACAGGCTTGATCCTAGCTAAAGCCTGCCAAAATGCCTGGACGTCTGGATTTTCTGACAGACGCTTATGTAACAAGATGGACAGAGCTGAGATCTGTCCCTTTAATGAGCTAGCCGATAAACCCTTTTCTAAACCTTCTTGTAGAAAGGACAATATCCTAGGAATCCTAACCTTACTCCAGGAGTAATCTTTGGATTCACACCAGTATAGGTATTTACGCCATATTTTATGGTAAATCTTTCTAGTAACAGGCTTCCTAGCCTGTATCAGGGTATCAATAACCGACTCAGAAAAACCACGTTTTGATAAAATCAAGCGTTCAATTTCCAAGCAGTCAGCTTCAGAGAAGTTAGATTTTGATGTTTGAATGGACCCTGTATCAGAAGGTCCTGTCTTAGAGGTAGAGACCAAGGCGGACAGGATGACATGTCCACTAGATCTGCATACCAAGTCCTGCGTGGCCATGCAGGTGCTATTAGAATCACTGATGCTCTCTCCTGTTTGATTTTGGCAATCAATCGAGGAAGCAGCGGGAAGGGTGGAAACACATAAGCCATCCTGAAGGTCCAAGGTGCTGTCAAAGCATCTATCAGAACCGCTCCCGGATCCCTGGATCTGGATCCGTAGCGAGGAAGTTTGGCGTTCTGGCGAGACGCCATGAGATCTATCTCTGGTTTGCCCCAACGTCGAAGTATTTGGGCAAAGACCTCCGGATGAAGTTCCCACTCCCCCGGATGAAAAGTCTGGCGACTCAAGAAATCCGCCTCCCAGTTCTCCACTCCCGGGATGTGGATTGCTGACAGGTGGCAAGAGTGAGACTCTGCCCAGCGAAATATCTTTGATACTTCCATCATTGCTAGGGAGCTTCTTGTCCCTCCCTGATGGTTGATATAAGCTACAGTCGTGATGTTGTCCGACTGAAACCTGATAAACCCCCGAGTTTTTAACTGGGGCCAAGCTAGAAGGGCATTGAGAACTGCTCTCAATTCCAGAATGTTTATTGGCAGGAGACTTTCCTCCTGACTCCATTGTCCCTGAGCCTTCAGAGAATTCCAGACAGCGCCCCAACCTAGTAGGCTGGCGTCTGTTGTTACAATTGTCCAGTCCGGCCTGCTGAATGGCATCCCCCTGGACAGGTGTGGCCGAGAAAGCCACCATAGAAGAGAGTTTCTGGTCTCTTGATCCAGATTCAGAGTGGGGGACAAATCTGAGTAATCCCCATTCCACTGACTCAGCATGCACAATTGCAGCGGTCTGAGATGTAGGCGTGCAAAGGGAACTATGTCCATTGCTGCTACCATTAAGCCGATCACCTCCATGCATTGAGCTACTGACGGGAGTTGAATGGAATGAAGGACACGGCATGCATTTAGAAGCTTTGTTAATCTGTCTTCTGTCAGATAAATCTTCATTTCTACAGAATCTATAAGAGTCCCCAAGAATGGAACTCTTGTGAGAGGAAAGAGAGAACTCTTCTTTTCGTTCACTTTCCATCCATGCGACCTTAGAAATGCCAGAACTAACTCTGTATGAGACTTGGCAGTTTGAAAGCTTGAAGCTTGTATCAGAATGTCGTCTAGGTACGGAGCTACCGAAATTCCTCGCGGTCTTAGTACCGCCAGAAGGGCACCCAGAACCTTTGTGAATATTCTTGGAGCCGTAGCCAATCCGAATGGAAGGGCTACAAACTGGTAATGCCTGTTTAAGAAGGCAAACCTTAGATACCGGTAATGATCTTTGTGAATCGGTATGTGAAGGTAAGCATCCTTTAAATCCACTGTGGTCATGTACTGACCCTTTTGGATCATGGGTAAGATTGTCCGAATAGTTTCCATTTTGAACGATGGAACTCTTAGGAATTTGTTTAGGATCTTTAAATCCAAGATTGGCCTGAAAGTTCCCTCTTTTTTGGGAACCACAAACAGGTTTGAGTAAAACCCTTGTCCTTGTTCCGACCGCGGAACCGGATGGATCACTCCCATTAATAATAGATCTTGTACACAGCGTAGAAACGCGTCTTTCTTTATTTGGTTTGTTGACAACCTTGACAGATGAAATCTCCCTCTTGGGGGAGAGAATTTGAAGTCTAGAAGGTATCCCTGAGATAAGATCTCTAGCGCCCAGGGATCCTGGACATCTCTTGACCAAGCCTGGGCGAAGAGAGAGAGTCTGCCCCCCACTAGATCCGGTCCCGGATCGGGGGCCCTCGGTTCATGCAGTCTTAGGGGCAGCAGCAGGTTTCCTGGCCTGCTTGCCCTTATTCCAGGACTGGTTAGGTTTCCAGCCTTGTCTGTAACGAGCAACAGCTCCTTCCTGTTTTAGTGCAGTGGAAGTTGATGCTGTTCCTGTTTTGAAATCCCGAAAGGGACGAAAATTAGACTGTCTAGCCTTAGCTTTGGCTTTGTCTTGAGGTAGAGCGTGGCCCTTACCTCCTGTAATGTCAGCAATAATTTCTTTCAAACCGGGCCCAAATAAAGTTTGCCCCTTGAAAGGTATATTAAGTAATTTGGACTTAGAAGTTACATCAGCCGACCAGGATTTTAGCCACAGCGCCCTACGTGCCTGAATGGCGAATCCTGAATTCTTAGCCGTAAGTTTGGTTAAATGTACTACGGCCTCCGAAATGAATGAATTAGCTAGTTTAAGGACTCTAAGCCTGTCCGTAATGTCGTCCAGCGTAGCTGAACTAAGGTTCTCTTCCAGAGACTCAATCCAAAATGCTGCCGCAGCCGTAATCGGCGCGATGCATGCAAGGGGTTGCAATATAAAACCTTGTTGAACAAACATTTTCTTAAGGTAACCCTCTAATTTTTTATCCATAGGATCTGAAAAAGCACAGCTATCCTCCACCGGGATAGTGGTGCGCTTAGCTAAAGTAGAAACTGCTCCCTCCACTTTAGGGACCGTTTGCCATAAGTCCCGTGTGGTGGCGTCTATTGGAAACATCTTTCTAAATATTGGAGGGGGTGAGAACGGCACACCGGGTCTATCCCACTCCTTAGTAACAATTTCAGTTAATCTCTTAGGGATAGGAAAAACGTCAGTACTCGCCGGTACCGCAAAGTATTTATCCAACCTACACATTTTCTCTGGTATTGCAACAGTGTTACAATCGTTAAGAGCCGCTAAGACCTCCCCTAGTAATACACGGAGGTTTTCCAATTTAAATTTAAAATTTGAAATATCTGAATCCAATCTGCTTGGATCAGAACCGTCACCTACAGAATGAAGCTCTCCGTCCTCATGCTCTGCAAGCTGTGACGCAGTATCAGACATGGCCCTAGAATTATCAGCGCACTCTGTTCTCACCCCAGAGTGATCACGCTTGCCTCTTAGTTCTGGTAATTTAGCCAAAACTTCAGTCATAACAGTAGCCATATCTTGTAATGTTATCTGTAATGGCTGCCCAGATGTACTAGGCGCCATAATATCACGCACCTCCCGGGCGGGAGATGCAGGTACTGACACGTGAGGCGAGTTAGTCGGCATAACTCTCCCCTCGCTGTTTGGTGAAATTTGTTCAATTTGTACAGATTGGCTTTTATTTAAAGTAGCATCAATACAATTAGTACATAAATTTCTATTGGGCTCCACCTTGGCATTGGAACAAATGACACAGGTATCTTCCTCTGAATCAGACATGTTTAACACACTAGCAATAAACATGCAACTCGGTTACAATCTTATTTAACAAAAACGTACTGTGCCTCAAGAAGCACTAAACGATTAAATGACAGTTGAATATAATGAACTGAAAAACAGTTATAGCATCACTCTTTAAAAACAACACAACTTTTTAGCAAAGGTTTGTTCCCATTAGTAAAATAACACTAATTAAATTTTAAACATAAAAATTACAGAGCAACGTTTTAAATCACAGTCACTATATAAGTCTCACAGCTCTGCTGAGAGAATCTACCTCCCTTCAAAGAAGTTTGAAGACCCCTGAGTTCTGTTAGAGATGAACCGGATCATGCAGAAAATACAAGAGTAACTGACTGGAAATTTTTGATGCGTAGCAAAGAGCGCCAAAAACGGCCCCTCCCTCTCACACACAGCAGTGAGAGAGAAACGAAACTGTCATAATTAAAACAAGCAAACTGCCAAGTGGAAAAATAATGCCCAAATATTTATTCACTCAGTACCTCATTAATGCAAACGATTCTACATTCCAGCAAAAACGTTTAACATGAAAAATACCTATTAAAAGGTTTAATGTACTTTTACAGAGTAATTCCGGTGAAATACCATCCCCAGAATACTAAAGTGTAGAGTATACATACATGTTCATTATAACGGTATGGCAGGATTTTCTCATCAATTCCATTCAGAAAATAAAAACTGCTACATACCTCAATGCAGATTCAACTGCCCGCTGTCCCCTGATCTGAAGTTTTTACCTCCCTCAGATGGCCGAGAAACAGCAATATGATCTTAACTACTCCGGTTAAAATCATAAGAAAAACTCTGGTAGATTCTTCTTCAAACTCTGCCAGAGAGGTAATAACACGCTCCGGTGCTATTGTAAAATAACAAACTTTTGATTGAAGTTCTAAAAACTAAGTATAATCACCATAGTCCTCTCACACCTCCTATCTAGTCTTTGGGTGCAAGAGAATGACTGGAGGTGACGTAGAGGGGAGGAGCTATATAGCAACTCTGCTGGGTGAATCCTCTTGCACTTCCTGTAGGGGAGCAGATAATATCCCAGAAGTAATGATGACCCGTGGACTGATCACACATAACAGAAGAAATACACATATAAATACAATATATAAATATATTTAGACATGTATATGTATGTATAAATGTATGTATCCCTAATTTAATGCCCTTTGCATGACTTCTAACGCCTGAGACTTCATATCTTTAAACCTTTATAACTTTTATGTGCAATTTAGTATTTTAATATTTTTTATTAGATAGTGTTATTATGAGTGTAACTGTACTTTGTAATGTAGTTTTGATGTGTTTTGTAACACTTTTTTGTCTCGCATAACAGTCAACCAGAGCTCCCAAGGTGCGGTAATCATTCTAGGGTAAATCGTGATTTTGCTCAGGTTTTCGCATTTACTTTCAACTTGTAATACAAGTGATCCTTCCAACGTGCGCAAACAGCCACGTTATACTTACTATAACTTGCGTAAAACAATTAGCACACCACTCATAATCTGGCACTTAGTTTTTAAACAACGGTGTTTTTATTTTTTTCTATTTCTAATTTTCTCCTAATTTCAGAATGTTTTAATTTATTTTTTTTTTGTGTGTTTTTTTTGCTAGTTTCATTTATTAGTTTTTATTGCAAATACAAAGAAAAACAGGTTAGTAAAATAAGTTGGTTAATGGTCATTAGTTAGTAAATGTAGCTATGGCAATTGAGTATAAAGTGTTATAGACTCAAGATGGTTTTATTAGATTCTAGAAGTATAAATATATTTTTGTTCATTATAATCTAAATTAACAAAGAAAAATTGTTAGTAAGTTCTGGGAAACTTGTCATCTACAGAATAAGCTTATTTTAATTAAATTACAAAAAAGTGTACATCGATAAATAATATGTATAGCTGAAGCAGATTTTCTTCAAAACGTGGTGTCACTTCGAAAGATGTGCATTCGTTTCGTCATGAATGCACATCTGTGCCAAAAATCAGAAATTCATTTTTGTTTTAACAAAATTAATATCCGAATGAATGCACCGAAGAAAATTAAAGAAAATGAAAAAATACTGGCGAAAATTTCCTTTTAAAAAAGGGGGGGGGGGGTTAATATGTACCTTAATGCCTTCTGGAGAAATTTAGAAGGAAGTACATGAAATGTGCTTAGTGTAGCTTTAACAATTTGGAGCAAGATTACAAGTGGAGAGCTAAATTATCGGGCGCCCGCAAACGGGCAAATTTGCAGGCGATAATTACCCAGCCATTACAAGTGGATGGTTATTGCTACTGTGAGCTCGGATCAGATCTCTGGTTAATTTTATAAATATGTCCCAAATACCCCCAAAATACAGTGTAGTGTATTTTATTTAAAAATAAACGGCTAGATTATGAGTTGTGTGGTAAGGTAAAAAAGCAGCGTTAACAGGTCCTAACGCTGCTTTTTTACGCCCGCTGCTATTACGAGTCTTGCAGGTATAGGTGTACCGCACACTTTTTTGGCCTTAACGCAAAACAACTTACGTAAATTTCATAAAGGCTTTTTTCTATGGGTACTGCCAAGAAGTGAGCAGTACAGCCTCTACCGCCAAGATTCCTAATGCATTCTAAAGTCAGTAGTTATGAGTTCTACGCTACAAAGCTGTAGTATAAAACTCATAACTAAAGTGCTAAAAAGTACACTAACACCCATAAACTACCTATTAACCCCTAAACCGAGGCCCTCCCGCATCGCAAACACTATAATAAAATTTTTAACCCCTAATCTTCTGGACATCGCTGCCACTAGAATAAACATATTAACCCCGAAACCGCCACACTCCCGCCTCGCAAACGCTAGTTAAATATTATTAACCCCTAATCTGCTGTCCCTAACATCGCCCCCCACCTACCTACATTTATTAACCCATAATCTGCCGCCCCCAATGTCGCCGCCACTATATTATATTTATTAACCCCTAAATCTAAGTCTAACACCCCCTAGCTTAAATATAATTAAAATAAATATAAAGAAAAATTACTATCATTAACTAAATAATTCCTATTTAAAACTAAATACTTACCTATAAAATAAACCCTACGCTAGCTACAATATAACTAATAGTTACATTGTAGCTAGCTTAGGGTTTATTTTTATTTTACAGGCAAGTTTGTATTTATTTTAACTAGGTAGAATAGTTACTAAATAGCTATTAACTATTTAATAACTACCTAGCTAAAATAAATACAAATTGACCTGTAAAATAAAACCTAACCTATGTTACAATAACACCTAACACTACACTACAATTAAATAAATACCCTACATTAAATACAATTAAATAAATTAAATAAAATTAGCTAAATTACAAAAAACACTAAATTACAGAAAATAAAAAACAAATGACAAGATCTTTAAACTAATTACACCTAATCTAATAGCCCTATCAAAATAAAAAAAGCCCCCCAAAATAAAAAAAAACCCTAGCCTAAACTAAACTACCAATAGCCCTTAAAAGGGCCTTTTGTGGGGCAATGCCCCAAAGAAATCAGCTCTTTCACCTGTAAAAAAAAATACAAACAACCCCCCCAACAGTAAAACCCACCACCCACACAACCAACCCCCCAAATAAAATCCTAACTAAAAAAACCTAAGCTCTCCATTGCCCTGATGGGCATTGCCCTTAAAAGGGCATTTAGCTCTATTGCTGCCCAAAGCCCTAACCTAAAAAAAAAACCCCACCCAATACACCCTTAAAAAATCCTAACACTAACCCCCGAAGATTCACTTACTGGGAAAAGTCTTCATCCAAGCGGCAAGATGTCCTCAACGAAGCCGGCAGAAGTGGTCCTCCAGACGGGCAGAAGTCTTCATCCAGACGGCATCTTCTATCTTCATCCATCCGGCGCGGAGCGGCTCTATCTTCAAGACATCCGGCGCGGAGCATCCTCTTCCAACAACGTCTTCTTGATGAATTAATGTACCTTTAAATGACGTCATCCAAGATTGCGTCCCTTAGATTCCGATTGGCTGATAGAATTCTATCAGCCAATCGGAATTAAGGTTGAAAAAATCCTATTGGCTGATGCAATCAGCCAATAGGATTGAGCTTGCATTCTATTGGCTGATTTGATCAGCCAATAGGATTGAAGTTAAATCCTATTGGCTGATTGCATCAGCCAATAGGATTTTTTCAACCTAAATTCCGATTGGCTGATAGAATTCTATCAGCCAATCAGAATCTAAGGGACGCCATCTTGGATGACGTCATTTAAAGGTACCTTCATTCATCAAGAAGACGTCGTTGGAAGAGGATGCTCCGCGCCGGATGTCTTGAAGATTTTGCCGCTCCTCGCTGGATGGATGAAGATAGAAGATGCCATCTGGATGAAGATTTCTGCCCGTCTGGAGGACCACTTCTGCCCATCTGGAGGACCACTTCTGCTGGCTTCGTTAAGGACATCTTGTCGCTTGGATCAAGACTTCTCCCGGTAAGTGAATCTTCGAGGGTTAGTGTTAGGATTTTTTAAGGGTGTATTGGGTGGGTTTTATTTTTACGTTAGGGCTTTGGGCAGCAATAGAGCTAAATGCCCTTTTAAGGGCAATGCCCATCCAAATGCCCTTTTCAGGGCAATGGGGAGCTTAGGTTTTTTTAGTTAGGCTTTTATTTGGGGGGTTGGTTGTGTGGGTGGTGGGTTTTACTGTTGGGGGGGGGTTGTTTGTATTTTTTTTACAGGTAAAAGAGCTGATTTCTTTGGGGCAATGTCCCAGAAAAGGCCCTTTTAAGGGCTATTGGTAGTTTAGTTTAGGCTAGGGTTTTTTTTTATTTTGGGAGGGCTTTTTTTATTTTGATAGGGCTATTAGATTATGTGTAATTAGTTTAAAGATCTTGTCATTTGTTTTTTATTTTCTGTAATTTAGTGTTTGTTTGTTTTTTGTAATTTAGCTCATTTTATTTAATTTATTTAATTGTATTTAATGTAGGGAATTTATTTAATTGCAGTGTAGTGTTAGGTGTTATTGTAACATAGGTTAGGTTTTGTTTTACAGGTCAATTTGTATTTATTTTAGCTAGGTAGTTAGTAAATAGTTAATAACTATTTAGTAACTATTCTACCTAGTTAAAATAAAAACAAACTTGCTTGTAAAATAAAAATAAACCCTAAGCTAGATACAATGTAACTATTAGTTATATTGTAGCTAGCTTAGGGTTTATTTTATAGGTAAGTATTTAGTTTTAAATAGGAATAATTTAGGTAATGATAGGAATTTTATTTAGATTTATTTAAATTACATTTAAGTTAGAGGGTGTTAGGGATAGGGTTAGACTTAGATCTAGGGGTTAATGCATTTAATATAGTGGCGGTGATGTTGGGGGCGGCAGATTAGGGGTTAATAAGTGTAGGTAGGTTGTGGCGACATTGGGGGCCGGAGATTAGGGGTTAATAAATATAATGTAGGTGTTGGCGATGTTGGGGGCAGCAGATTAGGGTTCATAATAAGTATAATGTAGGTGTTGGCGATGTCAGGGGCGGCAGAGGTTAATAAGTGTAAGATTAGGGGTGTTTAGACTCAGGGTTCATGTTAGGGTGTTAGGTGTAAACATAAAATGTGTTTCCCCATAGGAATCAATGGGGCTGCATTACTGAGTTTTACCCTGCTTTTTTGCAGGTGTTAGACTTTTTCTCAGCCGGCTCTCCCCATTTATGTCTATGGGGAAATCATGTACGAGCATGTACAACCAGCTCACCGCTCACTTAAGCAGCGCTGGTATTGGAGTGCAGTGTGGAGCGCAATTTTGCTCTACGCTCACTTCTTGCCAGTTTATGCCGGGTTGATAAAAACCCGTTATACCAGCGCTGCAGGTAAGTGAGCGGTGAGAATAAACTGCAAGTTAGCACCGCACTCCTTCATAACGCACAACTCGTAATCTAGCCGAAAGATAGCAGCATCTTTAATTGTTAATAAAATAACTGCTCTAGGCAGTATTTTGGGGAAAAGTTGGCAGGAGTGGGGTGTTAGAAAAAAAGTCACTAAAAAGTGCCTTTTCATTGCAGACTAGGGGAACTGTGTGTTCCCATTAAATATATATGTACAGTATATGCTTATATACATATATATTTATGTGTATGTTGGATGTGAACCGTTTTGTTCGCAACATCACTTTGAAAAAACATTTTTCAGATTGTAATAGGGACCTTCCATCTACCTCCCAAAAAGATTCTGGTTCTACTATAACTAATATAAATTTAAACACTGACCTGTCTTTCACAGAAACATGTGATGTAATATCACTTGATACCATGGCCAAAGATTGTTTTACTGACATGGATGTGAAACATGTTGACAAATTTGTGGGTTTTAAAAAAGCTTCCACTTTTTATCCAATCCACAGCAGGGGCCCCCTTATTGAAAAATTCTATAATAGGGTGGTAAGGATTTAAAGGATCTTGCCTTTAATAAAAACAGTAGGTCCCCTGACAATCTTTCAAGATTGGAAAGACAAACCCTAAAAGACTTACAGAACAATGATCAGATTGTGATCCATACTGCTGACAAGGGGGGCTCTGTTGTGGTTTTGGATAAACATGATTGCAATATGGAAGCTTTACGCCAACTCACTGACTCTACCCAATACTCTGTTCTCCCCTCTAATCCCACTAAACGTTTTCAGGTTGAACTTATGCATCTTCTAGATGATGGTTTGGAGCAGGGTTTCCTTGACAAAGACACCATGGATTATTTATACGTTGAATTCCCTGTAACTCCTGCTTTCCACCATCTCCCGAAGCTGCATAAGTCCCTGTCTCAGGTGACTGGTCTTCCAATTGTTAGTGGAATTGGATCTCTTTTTGAACATGTATCGGAATGGCTTGATGCCATACTGTGTCCTTTGGTTCAGGCTTTACTGAGTTATTTACAAGACACAAAACATGTTCTTAGAGTGATGAACAATTTAAAATGGGATCCTACCATGAGCTGGATGACAGTAGACGTGACTGCTTTATACTCGTCTATACCCCATGAGAGTGACAACTTCAAAAAGTATGTTATTGAGGTCACGGGTTTTCTCCTGTGTCATAATTACTTTGAGTATGGAGGAGATTTTTATCTCCAGAGATGTGGGACAGCAATGGGGACAAAGTTTGCCCCCTCTTACGCCAACCTATATATGGGTTGGTGGGAGCTGTCCCACATCTATGGAGATTTGAACCCCTTCAGGCACAACATTTCATACTATGGTCGCTTCATAGACGACCTTCTCTTCATCTGGACAGGGACTAAGGAGGACAAGGACAGATTTCTCAAGTATATCAATTACAATAATTGTAATTTAAAATTTACTTCAGAGGTTCATGAGACAACCATTCATTTTCTTGATATTTCCCTGCAGGGAACAGAGGAAGGTAAAATTGAGAGTAGTATATATAGGAAACCTATATCAGGAAATTCTGTATTGCATGCAAAGAGTTGTCATCCCAAAAATGTTACATACTCCATAGCCAAGGGCCAACTAATTAGAGCCAAGAGGAATTGTTCCACTCATGAAACATTTATGAAACATCAGAGAGATTTACTTGATCGTTTAGACAACAGGGGATACCCCAAGAAAGTAGTTAACAGGGCTGTTCGAGAAGTTGAAAAAATTGATTGTAATTCAATGTTAAAGGAAAAGGGAAAACAACAGATTAAAAAATCTGATCAAGTTACTTTTGTAACTGATTTCAGCTCTGACTATCAGTCCATATGTGATATAATCAAAAGACATTTTAAACTTCCTGTGGCAGATGATAAGCTCAGAAACTGTGTGTCCGAAGGGATTAGGTGTTCATATCACCGTAATAAGACATTAGGTAACTATTTGTCACCTACAGTTTTGAGCAATCCTCGTGCCACAATGAGTTCATGGCTGACATCCAAGGGCAGATGGGAATTTTGTAGTTTGTGTAATTTAGGTACCGTTCCACAGATCATTGTGACAGTTTTGTCAGTGTTTAGGAAGAGTTTGTTTTTTGAGATCCACTTTTTTACCTCTGTGAACCGATCTTGGAGCACTACCTCAAGCTGCGGCAGATCGGATTTGCTTGCATAGATTACTGTGTCGTCTGCATACATGTTTACAGTTGAGAATATGGCAGATCATTTATAAATAATGTGAAAACTGCTGCCATATAGGACTCCAGAAATGGTCTGGTTCCTAAGCTTAAGTCCCTGCTTTTCAACAAAAAATACCAAAAGAATGAAGAAAAATGATAATAGAGGTAAAATAGAAAGTTGTTTAAAATTGCATGCTCTATCTGAATCATGAAAGAAAAGAGCCAGACAAATCTGCTATATTGGATGTTCCCATGGATAAACATTCCAAAAGTGTTACATTAAAAGCAGTTTGCTTGAAATTCAGTGCTTAAATGCTGATATATAAGCTACAAGTTTAATGTGCCTTTAAGCTTACTCTTGCCGTCTCAGACTTCTGACAGCATTGCAAAAAGATCAATTTACTGGCAAGATCAACTCACATATATTCAGTGTTTTATTTATTATTATTATATAATGATTAATAATATTTCATCCCTCTCCTTCATTTAGTTGGACCACCATTTGGTAGCATCCTCTATGAGTTTGTTGGAAAGACGGCCCCATTTTTGGTCCTGGCAGTGCTGGTTCTCTTTGATGGAGGTAAGTGTAAAAGTGTGTGTATATATATATATATATATATATATATATATATATATATATATATATATATATATATATATATATATATATATACACAGTATGTCATACTTATCACGCCCAATCCTTAGTCCATGCACAGGGGATTAAACCCACCCAAAATTTTTTTATATATATATATTCAACATGTGTCAATGCAACTCTTTCAAGTGTATGATATAAAATGTTTGAGCAGAAGGTTTCTTTAATCAACAGCTTGCTCGTTGTCATCTAGCATGAAGAAAGACTGTTACTGGATACTATTTAGATTATGATCAGTATTTTTAAATAGATTATTTATTTGGTTTGATATTTACAGATTATGTTATTAGATTATAATCATACTATATATGTTTGTGCCCAAAGACAATAATATCCTGTTTTCCTCCCTCCTAGCTCTACAGCTATTTGTTTTGCAGCCATCTAGGGCACAGCCAGAAGTAAGTATACGCTTTGTGAGCTATCTTTACAGTGCTCTGATATCCAACCTATCATAATCATTCTGTGCAGTTGTCAAGAACAACATTTTCTATTGACCATCTCTCTGTTTTGCAGAGCCAGACAGGGACATCAATATTTACTCTCCTGAAAGACCCTTACATCATTATTGCAGCAGGTTTGTTCTAAATGAAACTGATTCTGTATATATATATATGTATATATATATATATATATATATATATATATATATATATATATATATATATATATATATATATATATAGTTGCTAAACTGTTTAGTAATTGTGTTAAACCTAGAAAGCTATGACAGTGTAAAACATGTGCCTATATCAGTCATATGGAAATTCTTAAATACTTTTCTTGTTTGGAGATATGTTCAAATACAAATTATGTTTAGATATGATTCTGCTCTGTGCTTTTTATTCAAACCTCCAAAAAAGACATTGATAGTCTCTAAACTGAACTAAATCTCCTTTCTGAAATTTACAAATCTATGCAAAATGTTGGCTGCCAAATGGTTAAATCGCTCATAGGAAATTACTATGTAACATTGTTTGTTTGATTATGTATCTACCCAACATAAGTGAATAGTGAAATTGTGCCTTTTCTTTTGCTTTTAGGTTCTATTTGTTTTGCTAATATGGCCATAGCTATGCTGGAACCAGCTTTGCCAATATGGATGATGGAAACAATGTGCTCTCGAAAATGGCAACTAGGTAAAAGATACCATAAGCATATACTAGTGATAGCCCTTCTTTAGAGATGAAAGTTTCATGATTTAGATAAAACTTGCAATTTTAAATATACTTTCCATTATACTTCCATTATTTAAATGTGCACATTCTTTTTATATGTACACTTTATGAAGCTCCAGCTCCTCCTGAGCATGTGCAAAATTGCACAGTAAATACATATATGTATTTTGTGATTGGCCGATATCATATGATACAGGGGGAGGGGAAAATTGGATTAACTTTGAGATTTTCCAGAAAATATTCTACTGATCATTTCAAAATACGTTATATTGCATAATCATTTTATTGTGTATTAGTCAAATATACATTTTTACTATATGTAGTGGTGCTTTAAGTTTGCTATGTGCTACACACTTGCTTAGATCAGTTAATGTGCTAATTTATATCTGACCCTAATAGGCAAGGTACATATTATTCAAGAAGCTTTTCTAGGGGTTTATGGCATAAAACTAGATTATTATGATCTTAGTCTTTTGCTTACAAGGATGGAAAAATATAGAAATTATAAACTTTGTCAGCAAGAATAAAGGGATGGTGTTATGTAAAATAAATTACATGTTTATATGTTAAAGGGGCGTGAATCCCATATTTTATCTTTTATGTTTCAGAAAGAGTATACAATTAGAAACACTTTTTTCAAGTTTACTTTACCAAGTTTACTCTGTTCTATTGGTGTCCTTTGCTGAAAAGCATGAAGGTAAAGCCCAGGAAAGCTTTTAACAATGTTTTATATTGTGCAAACACTACTGCTCAAAAGCATTCTTATAAAACTGCTTCCATATAGTTTTCCAGACACAGGGATACGGCCTACCTAGGTATTTTCTTCAAGAAAGGATTCCATAAGAAGGAAGTAATGTGTTTTATTTTTTAAATGAATGCCCTGTCTGAAATATTCAAGCAAAAATGTTGGTCTCATGCTAAAGGGTGCCATTTTTGCATTACCAATACCAACCCTATATAAAGTAGGTAAAGTATTTGTAAAATTCACCTTGGAAGCTGAGAGAACTGCAGTGACATATGAGCTGCATTATTTGTGGCTCAATCATGAGACTTTACCTGTGTGTTTTACCTCTTTGAAGGATCAGTAAAAAATGTATGCTCTAACAAATAAAAATATAAAATTTTGCATTAAAGGCATAGGAAATTTAAAATTAAACTTGCATGCTGCAGATAGAGCATATAATGTTAAAGAGACAGTATACTTCAAAAAATGTTTTCCCTTAATGTGTTTGCAATTATTTTTTTTTACAAACTGCAGGGTATAAAATGTATGAGAATTAACTTTTTAAGGCTTATTTGTGTATATGAATTAGCTGATTTTGTGTTTTGAAGCCACAACCTAATAAAATGGGTTGAGCTTGTAGGTATAATCAGATCTCATTACTTTATCACATTATGTACATATACCTGCTTCTTTATCTTATATCTGTCCATAAATAAGCTTATCTATAGCTTGGACCTAAGGTCAGAAACTTTTAGAATGGGTGGGGATATCACTGGCTAAATCAACTATTTCAAATGCCAATATAAGGGTAAAGGAAATACCTGTGAACAATTTAATACACTCCAACAGGTAAACTGGATCATTGGCAACACATTAAATGGGGGAGACACATTTTTTAGTAAACTGTCCCTTTAACACACTTTTAAATTCACTTTTATTTTCAAATGTGCTTTATTCCTTTGGTATCTTTTGTTGAAAATACATATTCTACACTACTAGGAGATAGCTGGTAATTTACTCCAATTATTGTTTCTTTGTTCTCTTGCTATCTTTATTTGAAAAAGCAGGAATCTAAGCTAAGGAGCTGGCTCATTTTTGGTTCAGCACCCCGGATAGTGGTTTCTTATTGGTGGGTACATTTAGCCACCAATCAGCAAGCACTACCGATGTGCTGAACCAAAAACGGGCCGGCTTCTTAGTTTAGATTCCTGATTTTTCAAATAGAGATAGCAAGAGAACAAAGAAACATTGATAATATGAGTAAATTAGAAAGTTGCTTAAAATTGTTGCTCTATCTGAATCATGAAAGAAAATGGTGGGTTTAGTGTCCCTTTAAGGTAGATCTGTTCTTCACTTTCGTTCAGTAAGTCAGTAATCTCAAACCAATAGTGACCAAAAGGTTAATCAGCTCACAAAACCATCTCATTTAAGATTACATCAGGAGATATATCCATTTTTCTCAGTCTTCAAAATTTGTTTCAGAATTCTGGACCAAATACATTTTAAGCAAACTGGAACTCTGTAAATCCTATATTTGTTAAAGGGACATTAAACATGTATTTTCTTCCTTGCTTCTATAATCGTGCATTAGAAAATGTTTACATTTTATCCTTGTTCCAGTGCATAACATCCCTTTAAGAACTAAAAAAGGCTCTGTATTTAGGACATGAAATAAAAACTTGCTTTATACCTGTGTATACACAACTCTTATTCTTTTTTGTTGCCATAAATCTTGCCCTGGATTTTTATTGTCATGTGTTAATTATCTCATAAAGGTTCTTTTGGATTGTACCTCAGATTACAGAGCGACCGGATATTAAGCTGGTGCTGTAAATCTTTTCATTAATATTTCATTTATATTGACACTTGCACTGATAAGAGAACTTGCTCTTCTTTTACAGGTGTTGCATTTTTACCAGCCAGCATTTCTTATCTCTTAGGAACCAATATCTTCGGTGTGCTTGCTCATAAAATGGGAAGGTAGGATTCCTGACTTATTACTTCCTCTTTCAGATTAAATCAGGGTGGAAAATTAAACATTCTGTACGCTGCACATTTCAGTGAGTTTACTTTTCAAAATGGTAACGGCCAACACACTAAAGATGCTAATTCTCTTATTGGAATTGTATAATACTTGTGTGCACATTTAATATCATTTTTCCTTATCGTGCGTCATTAGATACAATAGATATTTCTCAATTTATAGTGAGAGAAATGTGTGTATGTCATAAGGGCATAAGGCAAGGTCTGCTTCTAAGGGACATTAAATGTAACCTCCCATACATTCATTTATTTTATGAATGAACATAAAACAACATTGTGATATATTCATTATGTATTGTGCTTGCTTTTGTTGTTAAATACCTCTCAAAACTGGGCTTGTTCCATGATCTTACACTCTCAGAAAAAAATGTGCAAAAATGGTACCTTTAGGGGTACAACAGCTTTTCACTGGGGCAGTACCCTCAAAGGTACACCTGCTGTACCCTTTAACATGGGATCATATTGGTACCCTTGCAGATTGTATCTTTCAAAGGCAAATATGTACCTTTAGTGACTAAAATGGACTTCAATGCTATGGTACCATAATGTACCCTTAAAAATAGTGAAAATGTGTTCTATTAACGGTATTTCCCCAGTGATCAGCCCTTTATACCTCATGATGGCAAATTTGTACTCAACACAGCATATTAAAAATGCTGTTCCATTAAAATTTATACAACAACATTTTAAATTAGGGGAAGATAAAAGGTGAGTTTAAAATCCTCAACTACGCACAAAATATAGAAAAAATAACTAATTGTGTAGTTCATTAACAAATATCGACAGGCCCAGAGGCTTGTTTTCCCACAGAAAACCTCTGAATTACGCCAAAGTATCGCTGTTCACACAGCTTATAAACTTAGCTAGGGTTAGTGCAATGATTCATAACCATCCCAGGACAGACTGTTTTGTGGTTCTTGCCACTCATCAGCTGGGAGAAGATTAGAATCACTGCTGGGTGAAGTTGATTCCAGGCAGAATACAACAACATTTTAAATTAGGGGGAGATAAAAGGTGAGTTTAAAATCCTCCACTACGCACAAAATATAGAAAAAATAACTCATTGTGTAGTTCATTAACACATCTAGACAGGCCCAGAGGCTTGTTTTCCCACAGAAAACCTCTGAATTACATTGTTTCCAATGCAGCAAAGGATTCTGGGTAAGATATGCAAATTAAGTACACAATGACACACCTTTTTACTTCAGTCTGCTTTTCAGCAGGTTCCCTTTGCGCCAAAGTATCGCTGTTCACAGCTTATAAACTTAGCTAGGGTTAGTGCAGTGATTCATAACCATCCCAGGACAGACTGTTTCGTGGTTCTTGCCACTCATCAGCTGGGAGTTATCTTTTCTATATTTTGTGCGTAGTGGAGGATTTTAAACTCACCTTTTATCTCCCCCTAATTTAAAATGTTGTTGTATTCTGCCTGTAATCAACTTCACCCAGTAGTGATTCTAACCTTCTCCCAGCTGATGAGTGGCAAGAACCACAAAACAGTCTGTCCTGGGATGGTTATGAATCACTGCACTAACCCTAGATAAGTTTATAAGCTGTGTGAACAGCGATACTTTGGCGTAAAGGGAACCTGCTGAAAAGCAGAGTGAAGTAAAAAGGTGTGTCATTGTGTACTTAATTTGCATATCTTACCCAGAACCCTTTGCTGCATTGGAAACAATGTAATTCAGAGGTTTTCTGTGGGAAAACAAGCCTCTGGGCCTGTCTAGATTTGTTAATGAACTACACAATGAGTTATTTTTTCTATATTAAAATTTATTAAATACACAATCGCCTACCATGATCTTGCTCAGAAAGATAAGTATGTAAGTATCTGGCTAGCTTCAAATGACAATATCTGATAAACTTACAGTTGCTGCTGTCGCTCCTTAAAGACCCAAGCAAGACCAACTGTTCCAAAATGTGCTACTCATAATGTTTTATTTCACTAAGGCCTAGACTCTAACAACACACCATTTAACTTATGGTGACACACTCCACATGAAACAAACATAGAGAAAACATATATACAACAACACAATAATAAAATATAACTCTAACAAAAGGAAAGGGGATTCAGGGGAGGCATAAACGATACAACTCACAACCATACATTTGAATTGTCACCCTATGCAAAATATATGCAAATTAGTCTTTTTCCCTAGAACACATTATGGTGATTAATGGCGCTGTGTTACACAATGTCTAAGAACTTTCAACCAATATGGTGCTGTGCTACACAATGTCCAGGAACTTTCTAACAAATGGCATGTTACACAATGTCCATGTTTGTGACTGGGAAAAGGTTACAATTTAATTTAATTTTTTTAAACTAGTTCTTATACAGCTTTTGTTTATATTATATAGTTTAAAATGACATTTGCTTTATGTGTAAAAGTTATAATCTTGATGCTCTAAATATAAACATTAAAATGTTAAAGGGACAGTCAACACCAGAATTTTTATTGGTTAAAAATATAGATAATGCCTTTATTACCCATTCCCCAGTTTTGCATAACCAACACAGTTATAATAATACACGTTTTACCTCTGTAATTACCTTGTATACATGCCTCTGCAAACTGCCCCTTTACTTCAGTTCTTTTAACAGACGTGCATTTTAGCCAATTAGTGCTGACTCCTAGGTAACTTTACGTGCATGAGCTCAATGTTATCTATATGACACACATGAACTAACACCCTCTAGTGGTGGAAAATTGTCAAAATGCATTCAGATTAGAGGCGGCCTTCAAGGTCTAAGAAATTAGCATATGAGCCTACCTAGGTTTTATCTTTCAACTAAGAATACCAAGAGAACAAGGCAAAATTGGTGATAAAAGTAAATTGGAAAGTTGTTTAAAATTGCATGCCCTATTTGAATCATGAAAGTTTATTTTGGACTTGACTGTCAAATTAATTAAGTGCTTGTGTGCTGTTTAGAGCCAGCAACACAGCATCGGTGAACATATGGGTTGTTAGGTATTTTTTTTCTAACCTCTTGCATATAACTAACAACCATTGAAAATTAACTATTTTGCTGTGCAATATGTATGTTGAATTAATTTAGCCTAAGTATAAAATAACTGTTTACCATCTTGAGAAATAATAACGACCAGGTACACAATAATATGGACTTGCAGGGTTTGGTAGCCTTCAACCACCATCAGCCTTCAACCATCTCCCTCAACCTTTTGGCCACACCTAAATGATACATATTTGTTCCTTAAGGTGTAATTATAACCCATTGAGGGTACGCAACAACTGTTTGTACTCTTTATTCTGACTGTGTAAGGGAGCTCAAATTCTGTAATTTAAGTATGCAGCAATATGCTTCAAACTGCATGAATTGAATACATACTACACAGTGACTGCTTAAGGAAGTGCACAAACTCATTTACTGCTTGTGCTAATTGGCAATAATTAAGGGAGATAAGATAAATATACTCCCCAAGGTTTTCAATCAATTTAGTACATATTGTAAAATGATACACATTAAAAATTATGCACATTATGCTAAAAAAAAGTAACAGCAAACACTTTAAATTAAATAAAAGGTTTAGTTATGAGTAGTAAAACAACCTTGCATAAATATTTTCGTTGTTTATTTTACCCCCTTTTCATGTAATTTAGCTCTGAAAATTGTGGATTTCTAATTTACACAGCAGACATCTCAAGTTTGTTCCATACTGTATATTTCCCTTATTGGCTTCAAGTGATAACAACTGCAAAATAAAGTGCTTTATGCTAACATTATGACCATGACTAGTTTTGTTGTCTGCAAATTGAAGCCTGAATTGGCTCTTCTACATAAGGCTAATAGTGGGTGGAGCTTGGCTATTAATAAATAGTTGCAGAAAAAGGATGTTACTTTTTTTAAAAACAAAAAAACATTTAGACTTGATTGATATTTTATATTATAGAAACACAACAGAAATTACTTGTATCGTACAATAGAAAACACCAGTGGCTCTCCTTTAATTAAATGGACCCTTTATCCTTAATATAGCCACTGAATAGGACAGGGTATGGGTGCTATGTATTGATTACATTAACACAATTGGAAAGAAAGAATACATTTATAGCACTCCAGGGTCACAAAAAAATTATAAATAAATGTTGGGGATAACTTATCACTAACTATTGCGTTAGAGAGTGAAAAACTGGGAGGTAGCAGAGATACTATTTAAAACATAACTTTTATTGGGGAAAAATAAAATTTGGATAAATAAATTAAAAAACACACTTAGGTACCTAACGTAGTGTGTATACAGATTCCGTTATGAAGTAATCACAGTATGATAATGTGTGACATACAAGATAGTAGTTGTAGTGTTTATCACTAGTGGTACTATAGATGAAATAGATTTTAGATGTAACTAAATAGTTAAGTTAAATACCCACTAATAAGTGGAGATCGTGTATTGTGTTACACCGTTAATGGCGGGTGTTAGCTAATAGGCTAATCACAGGCACGCTGTCTAGTCACAGCTGGCCCGATCGCGCTATTAAACTCAATGTAGCTCGCTCCCGCTACCAGACCAGAGCGGGAGCGAGCTACATTGAGTTTAATAGCGCGATTGGGCCAGCTGTGATTAGACAGCGTGCCTGTGATGCGCTTAGAAGAAGAAAACAGACCTGCTCAGTAGAGCCAGGAGTGGCGTTCTGTTTCTGTTGCAAAATATCTATTTAACCCTTTGCTTTAGAAACATGGCGGTAAGCTAATGTTATATAATTCTGCACTATGTACAGAGTTATATCACATTATTTGGGATCAGCTTACATTAAAGGAAGTAACTGGACGTATCATTTGTCTTCTGTGCTCTGATATCATAAAGTGACAATGTACTCAAAAAACTCTGACAATCATATGCAAGAACAGCATCTAGAAATAACATTTATTATGCCAAAAAAGGGAAAGCTGATTAAAAGAAAATGAAACCCAAAATAAATATTTCATGATTCAGATAGAACATACATTTTTAAGCAACTTCCCAATTTACTCCTATTATCTATTCTGTTTCGTTCTCTTGGTATCCTTTGTTGAAAATAATACCTAGGTAGTAACAGGAGCTGGGAGCTAGCTGCTGATTGGGGGCTGCACAGATATATACCTCTGATAATTGGCTTAATAATGTGTTCAGCTAGCTTCCTGTAGTGTATTGCTGCTGCTTCAATAAAGGTTACCAAGAGAATAAAACAACATTGATAATAGAAGTAAATTGGAACATTGTATAAAATCGTATGCTCTATCTGTATAATGGAGTTTCCTATCCCTTTAAGTTTAAACTAATACAGTTGTATCAGTTGTGTACTTCCTCCCAAATCTTATTGGCTATTAGGCCCTTCCTGCTAATGATTATTTGTTTTATTCTATTCCTAAAATAATTCCTTTTTGTCTCCTCAGGTGGCTATGTGCATTTATTGGAATGATTTTAGTTGGGATAAGCATTATATGTGTAAGTAAACATAAGAGATTGGTTATTGGAGGCTGGGTATGAGCACGAGTATCTTATTATTATTATTATTATTATTTACCAATATGAGTGTTTGTTTTTTGCATGTCCTACATTTTTACTCCAAAGTGTTTTTTATGGTATAAAGATTTTTATATATCAAATTAAAACAATAAAATGTTTTTTTTTCCACTGGATAAAATTCTCAAACCACTTTGTGAATGCAACTCATGAGTGTCAAAGCAACTTACTGTAGACAACAGCAGCTTAAAGGGACATTAAAAACTAAATACATTTTATAGGCATCATATTGAGGTTGTTACCTGCCCCCCTTTAGTCATTGGTACGGTCATATTGAAATCTAGCTGTCACTGCATTTTAGTGCAGACGTGTTTGTATATGTGCAGAAACTCCTTCAGAAACCAAGGTTGCAAAATGGCAGCATCTATATATAGAGGACAGTGCATGAGATAGGGAAATTTTAACCTCTTAAGGACATATGACAGAATTTTTCCGTCATAAAACAATTGAGCAAACTGAAAGCTGTGACCTTAAAGGGTTAAACAACTTTCCAATTTACTTTTATTGTCAAAGTTGCTTTGTTCTCTTGGAATTCTTTGATGAAAGCTGAACCTAGGTAGACTCATAAGCTGAATGCTAAGCCCTTGAAGGCTGCCTCTTATCCCAGTTCATTTTGACAGTTTTTCACAGTTAGACAGCGCTAGTTCATGTGTGTCGTATAGATAACATTGTGCTCACTCCAGTGGTGTTAGCACTGATTGGCTAAAATGCAAGTCTGTCAAAAGAATTGAGATAAGGGGGCAGTTTGCAGATGTTTAGACACAAGGTTATCACAGAGGTAAAAAGTGTATTAAAGGGACAGTCTACTTGAAAATGCTTAATGTTTAAAAAATATAGATAATCCCTTTATTACCCATTCACTGGTTTTACATAAACAGCACAGTTATATTAATAAACTTTTTACCCCTGTGATTACCTTGTATCTAAGTCTCTGCAAACTGCCCCATTATCTCAGTTCTTATAATTTAGACACAGGAATTGGCGCACCTCCAAACACATGAGACCACATATTATTTCACATATTTAAACTTTTTTTCCTTTTTGTCTTTGTACTGCAAAAAATTGCCTTCTTAATATTTCAACATTTTTTAAATAAAGATGGGATCTTAGTCACACAATATGGCCATATTCTGCTCAGCCAGTCACCACTTACAAGGCATCCCATAAAAGACTGGTCCTAACTCTATGAAATTAGCCAAACTAAGCTGAATAATGCAATTTTTAATATATCAAAATAACATTTCCAACCTCTCATCCAGACTGCATGGGATGAGGTTTCCTGGCTACATATTATTTCACATATTTCAAACATAACGCTTAATGCTGCAAAAAATTGCTTTCCCAATATATCCTAATGCTATAAAATTAGCCAATACAATTCTAATATACCAAAGAGAAATTCCAAAATTACAATACTATACCACTCACCCAGACTGCATGGGATGAGGCTTCCTGGCTTTATATACACACAGTTAAATAACTATCGGCTAGATTTAGAGTTTTGTCGGTAGCGACCCGCGTAGCTAACGCTGGCTTTTTTCCCCCGGACCTTTTAAATACCGCTGGTATTTAGAGTTCACAGAAGGGCTGCGTTAGGCTCCAAAAAGGGAGTGTAGAGCATAATTTACCGCCACTGCAACTCTCAATACCAGCGGTGCTTACGGACGCGGCCAGCTTAAAAAAGTGCTCATGCACGATTCCCCCATAGGAAACAATGGGGCAGTTTGAGCTGAAAAAAACCTAACACCTGCAAAAAAGCAGCGTTCAGCTCCTAACGCAGCCCCATTGTTTCCTATGGGGAAACACTTCCTAAGTCTGCACCTAACACACTAACATGTACCCCGAGTCTAAACACCCCTAACCTTACACTTATTAACCCCTAATCTGCCGCCCCCGCTATCGCTGACCCCTGCATATTTTTTTAACCCCTAATCTGACGCTCCGTACACCGCCGCAAACCTACGTTATCCCTATGTACCCCTAATCTGCTGCCCCTAACACCGTCGACCCCTATATTATATTTATTAACCCCTAATCTGCCGCCCCCAACGTCGCCTCCACCTACCTACAATTATTAACCCCTAATCTGCCGACCGGACCTCGCCGCTACTCTAAGAAATGTATTAACCCCTAAAGCTAAGTCTAACCCTAACCCTAACACCCCCCTAAGTTAAATATAATTTAAATCTAATGAAATAAATTAACTCTTATTAAATAAATTATTCCTATTTAAAGCTAAATACCTGTAAAATAAATCTTAATATAGCTACAATATAAATTATAATTATATTGTAGCTATTTTAGGATAAATATTCATTTTACAGGCAACTTTGTATTTATTTTAACCAGGTACAATAGCTATTAAATAGTTAATAACTATTTAATAGCTACCTAGTTAAAATAATTACAAAATTACCTGTAAAATAAATCCTAACCTAAGTTACAATTAAACCTAACACTACACTATCAATAAATTAATTAAATAAAATACCTACAATTATCTACAATTAAACCTAACACTACACTATCAATAAATTAATTAAATACAATACCTACAAATAAATACAATTAAATAAACTAACTAAAGTACAAAAAATAAAAAAGAACTAAGTTACAAAAAATAAAAAAATATTTACAAACATTAGAAAAATATTACAACAATTTTAAGCTAATTACACCTACTCTAAGCCCCCTAATAAAATAACAAAGCCCCCCAAAATAAAAAAATTCCCTACCCTATTCTAAAATAAAAATAGAAAAGCTCTTTTACCTTACCAGCCCTTAAAAGGGCCTTTTGCGGGGCATGCCCCAAAGAATTCAGCTCTTTTGCCTGGAAAAAAACCCATACAATACCCCCCCAACATTACAACCCACCACCCACATACCCCTAATCTAACCCAAACCCCCCTTAAATAAACTTAACACTAAGCCCCTGAAGATCTTTCTACCTTATCTTCACCATGCCGGGTATCACCGATCGATCCAGGCTCCAAAGTCTTGATCCAAGCCCAAGTGGGGGCTGAAGACACCCATCCTCCGGCTGAAGTCTTGATCCAAGCCCAAGCGGGGGCTGAAGACATCCATCCTCCGGCTGAAGTCTTGATCCAAGCGGCGGCTGAAGAAGTCCATCATCGGGCAGAAGTCTTCATCCTATCCGGGCAGAAGAGGAGATCCGGACCGGTAGACATCTTCATCCAAGCTGCATCTTCTATCTTCTTCCATCCAACGATGAGCGGCTCCATCTTCAAGACCTTCGGCGCGGATCCATCCTCTTCTTCCGACGTCCTAACACAGAATGAAGGTTCCTTTAAGGGACGTAATCCAAGATGGCGTCCCTCGAATTCCGATTGGCTGAACGGATTCTATCAGCCAATCGGAATTAAGGTAGAAAAAATCTGATTGGCTGATTGAATCAGCCAATCAGATTCAAGTTCAATCCGATTGGCTGATTGGATCAGCCAATCAGATTGAGCTCACATTCTATTGGCTGATCGGAACAGCCAATAGAATGCGAGCTCAATCTGATTGGCTGATTGGATCAGCCAATCGGATTGAACTTGAGTCTGTGTTAGGACGTCGGAAGAAGAGGATGGATCCGCGCCGGAGGTCTTGAAGGTGGAGCCGCTCGTCGTTGGATGGAAGAAGATAGAAGGTGCCGCTTGGATGAAGATGTCTACCGGTCCGGATCTCCTCTTCTGCCCGGATAGGATGAAGACTTCTGCCTGATGATGGACTTCTTCAGCCGCCGCTTGGATCAAGACTTCAGCCGGAGGATGGACGTCTTCAGCCCCCGCTTGGGCTTGGATCAAGACTTCAGCCGGAGGATGGACGTCTTCAGCCCCCGCTTGGGCTTGGATCAAGACTTCGGAGGTTCCTCTGGACGGATCGGTGATACCCGGCGTGGTGAAGATAAGGTAGGGAGATCTTCAGGGCTTAGTGTTAGGTTTATTTAAGGGGGGTTTGGGTTAGATTAGGGGTTTGTGGGTGGTGGGTTGTAATGTTGGGGGGGGGGTATTGTATGTTTTTTTTTCCAGGCAAAAGAGCTGAATTCTTTGGGGCATGCCCCGCAAAAGGCCCTTTTAAGGACTGGTAAGATAAAAGAGCTTTTCTATTTTAATTTTAGAATAGGGTAGGGAATTCTTTTTATTTTGGGGGGCTTTGCTATTTTATTAGGGGGCTTAGAGTAGGTGTAATTAGCTTAAAATTGTTGTAATATTTTTCTAATGTTTGTAAATATTTTTTTATTTTTTGTAACTTAGTTCTTTTTTTATTTTTTGTACTTTAGTTAGTTTATTTAATTGTATTTGTAGGTATTGTATTTAATTAATTTATTGATAGTGTAGTGTTAGGTTTAATTGTAGATAATTGTAGGTATTTTATTTAATTAATTTATTGATAGTGTAGTGTTAGGTTTAATTGTAACTTAGGTTAGGATTTATTTTACAGGTAATTTTGTAATTATTTTAACTAGGTAACTATTAAATAGTTATTAACTATTTAATAGCTATTGTACCTGGTTAAAATAAATACAAAGTTGCCTGTAAAATAAATATTAATCCTAAAATAGCTACAATATTATTATAATTTATATTGTAGCTATATTAGGATTTATTTTACAGGTAAGTATTTAGCTTTAAATAGGAATAATTTATTTAATAAGAGTTAATTTATTTTGTTAGATTTAAATTATATTTAACTTAGGGGGGTGTTAGGGTTAGGGTTAGACTTAGCTTTAGGGGTTAATACATTTATTAGAGTAGCGGTGAGGTCCGGTCGGCAGATTAGGGGTTAATAATTGTAGGTAGGTGGAGGCGACGTTGGGGGCGTCAGATTAGGGGTTAATAAATATAATATAGGGGTCGGCGGTGTTAGGGGCAGCAGATTAGGGGTACATAGGGATAATGTAGGTGGCGGCGGTGTGCGGTCGGCAGATTAGGGGTTAAAAAATTTTAATAGAGTGGCGGCGATGTGGGGGGACCTCGGTTTAGGGGTACATAGGTAGTTTATGGGTGTTAGTGTACTTTATAGCACAGTAGTTAAGAGCTTTATGAACCGGCGTTAGCCCAGAAAGCTCTTAACTCCTGGCTTTTTGCTGCGGCTGGAGTCTTGTCGTTAGATTTCTAACGCTCACTTCAGCCAAGACTCTAAATACCAGCGTTAGAAAGATCCCATTGAAAAGATAGGATACGCAAATGGCGTAGGGGGATCTGCGGTATGGAAAAGTCGCGGGTGCAAAGTGAGCGTTAGATCCTTTCCTGACTGACTCTAAATACCAGCGGTAGCCCAAAACCAGCGTTAGGAGCCTCTAACGCTGGTTTTGACGGTTAACGCCAAACTCTAAATCTAGGCGATAGTATGGAACACACCTGAACAGGGTGGAGTGCTTTAAATCAAAGGGCTTTGGTCAGTACCCTAGTGATAAATCAGTAAGAAATTATGATCAAGCACAAAGCAATTTTTTGCAGCATTAAGAGTTATGTTTGAAATATGTGAAATAACATGTAGCCAGGAAGCCTCATCCCATGCAGTTTGGATGAGAGGTTGGAAATTTTATTTTGATATATTAAAAATGGCATTATTCAGCTTAGTTTGGCTAATTTCATAGAGTTAGGACAAGTCTTTTATGGGACACCTTGTAAGTGGTGACTGGCTGAGCAGAATATGGCCATATTGTGTGACTAACATCCCATCTTTATTTAAAAAATGTTGAAATATTAAGAAGGCAATTTTTTGCAGTACAAAGACAAAAAGGAAAAAAAGTTTAAATATGTGAAATAATATGTGGTCTCATGTGTTTGAAGGTGCGCCAATTCCTGTGTCTAAATTATATTTATTTTGGTCACTTTGGCAGCACTCCCACAATATGTGCATTTAAAAACATATGCTTTCATTAGATGTGCTTGATCATAATTTCTTACTGATTTATCTCAGTTCTTATGACAGACTTGTATTTTAGCCAATCACTGCTGACTTATAAATATCTCCACAGGAGTGAGCACAATGCTACCTTTAGGGCACACATGAACTAGCATTGTCTAGCTGTGAAAAACTGTCAAAACGCAATGAGCTAAGAATCAACCTTTAAGGGCTTAGAAATCAGCATATAAGCCACCCTAAGGTTAGCTTTTAACAAAGATTACCAAGAGAACAAAGCACATTTGATGATAAAAGTAAATTGGAAAGTTATTTAAAATTGCATGCACTATCCGAATTATGAAAGTTTAATTTTGACTAGACTGTCCCTTTAATATAACCGTGTTGGTTATGCAAAACTGAGGCATGGGTAACAAAGGGATTATCTATCTTTTTAAACAATAAACATTTTTTAAGTAAACTTTCCTTTTAATTTTAACGACCCTTTAACTAATATTAATGGGACAGTAAAAACATTGCAATTACAAAATGTTTCAGTAATATTGTAGTAAACGTATAGTGGATAAGATTGTTAATGTTTTTAATGTATTATCACCTTGTTTTCTGCAGTTGTTTTTCAGTAGCCAAACTCTACTCACTAGTTGCCTTATTTGGAGGAGCCAATCCAGACTTGTTAATAGAGTATTAATCTCTGATAAAGCGCATGTACGCATGCGCAAAACGTGTCAGATTGTAGGAAGCAACACTCTGTACCCTATGGCTCAGGTTTAATAAACCAAAGGATTGTACATACTATGGGACGTTTTTTTTTCTTTTTCTTCGAATTGTTAATAGAGTAGACCCAGCTAACCATGGTCATCATTTTAGATACGTTTCCTTTGTTTTGCAGTTCTTATTTTATAATCTCTAATAAAGCCAGTTAGGGATAGCTATGTATCAAGGTTAGGCTTGTGAAGTGAACATCTTATTCTCAGAACTGGGAGGGGGGGATCTTAATTTTCTGTCTTAAATTTCAGAAAAAAAGTGGACAAAATAAATAATTAAAGCATATTGCAAAGTTGTTTTTATTGCATATTATAAAATATTTAGATTATAATTTCATTTTGTTTACTGTCCCTTTAAGCCAGCAAATGTAAAAATTTTTAATCATGAAACATTTTTGAAATGTCTGTTGTCTAGGTATTTTATAATCATGTCTGTTAATATGTATATCAGGTGCATCTGGAATAATGTGCAGTGCAAAGAAACAGACACCGCTGGCTAGCATTGTACTGCGAGTACTGCTCATGTAATACCACTTCTGGTAACAGAATTATGTGAAAAAGACATTATTGATGGCAAAAATGTATTATGATTCTTTTTATTATTTGTAACTAATGGACTATGCAACAGAGAATTTACAAAAAGCGATCACTTTAAAATTATAGGAAACAAACCTACCAAGTGTGTCCTTTATTTGGTCTATGGGCAGATTATCCTATCATTAGCCTATTGATTGGATGATATGCAGCCAACTAATGTGCCTTTAATGTTAGCTTTTATTAAATTCAAAACAAATACCAACACTGACTGTAATCCCCCGAGGATCTCACTAGAATAAAGAGCTATAATATAAAAATAAACCAATTTTTTTTCCTTTAATGATTCAGATAGACCAGGCAATTTTAAGCAACTTCTAATTTACTCCTATTATCAATTTTTTATTTGTTCTCTTGCTATCTTTATTTAAAAAGCAGAAATGTAAAGATTAGGAGCCGGCCCACTTTTGGTTCAGAACCTAGGTTATCCTTGCTTATTGGTTTGCTAAATGTAGCCACCAATAAGCAAGTGCTAACCAGGATGCTGAATCTAAAATGGGCTGGCTCCTAAACTTTACATTCCTGCTTTTTAAATAAAGATAGCTAGAGAACAAAGAAACATTGATAATAGGAGTAAATTAGAAAGTTGCTTAAAATTGCCTGCTCTATCTAAATCATTAAAGAAAGAAAAATAAATTGGGTTTAGTGTCCGATTAAGAAACACAGTAAATGTTTCATCCATATCAAATAGAAGCATTTATCATGCTGCATTTTTTTGTCCTAAAGGTAAAAGCTGTTCAAACTAATATATGACTATATGACTTGTACCCTTCCTATTAATATTTATTGACTTATTGGTGTATCCCCTACTTATGCTCAATGTGCATTATTAGCAAAATGTATCCAACAGCCAATAAGCATTAACACAAATGATTAGCCAATGACTATTAAAGGGACATGAAACCCCAATTTGTTCTTCTATGATTCAGATAGAGCATGCGATTTTTTAAATAACTTTCCAATTTTTTATATGATCTCATTTGTTTTCTTCTCTTTGTGTCCTTTGGTGAATAAAATTCCTAAGTATACTCAGGAGCTGCTAATTGGTGATTCTACAAATATGCCTCTTGTCATTGGCTTTTAGCTTACTCCCAGTAGTGCATTACTGCACGTTCAACAAAGGATACCAAGAGTCAAAAGCAAATTAGATAATTGAATTAAACGGTATGATGTATCTGAATCATAAAAGACTAAAGTGGAGTTTTATGCCCCTTTAATATTGTTTGCATTAGTTTCCATTTCCATCTAAAAATCTTTTGCTTTAAGTTTTTAAATGTAACAAATGTTTAGATTCTGCGCTTTTAATAATAGCTCTTTAAGACAAAGTGGAAACAATTTCAAAATAAAATATACTTTATTTATATAATTAATATCTCCCTTAGAACTCCTATTCATTGTGGAGTCTCAGAATGTTTTTCGATTTGATATTCATCAAGGAGTATTTTAACCTCTTAAGGACATATGACGGAATTTTTCCGTCATAAAACAATTGAGCAAACTGAAAGCTGTGTCCTTAAAGGGTTGGTCTCTGGTTGTTCATCCCAGATACAGGACACTAAAGCACAAATTCCAAGAGATATTCTGAATTTCATTTGCATATCTATGGAATAAGAATGTGTGATTCTTTATCATTGTGCATAAATTGTCACAAATACAAATCTAAATTTACTAAAACAATACTTTTTTTTTAGAATACAAATTTTTAATTACAAATACCATTCTCTTTTCTTTAGAAGTACAACTTTTTTTGCAAGTACAATACAATTTGTCTGTTTTGGAAGAACATTTTTTTTGTGATTTCACTTGTAGTATGTGTCAAAACACTGTAAAAAAAAATGCTAATTACCATACTTCGTTGGTTTTAATTAAATGTGGAAAAATGGTTGACAACCCCAGCTAGGGTTGCCACCTCAGCCATGTTTTCCTGGACACTTATGAGTTACACATGCTGCAGGGTGTGAAGGGAGGAACATGTATTGTGTTTCTGGACAGCACTATTTATATTCCTCCCTGCACACCCTGCAGTATGTATAACTTATAAGTGTTCTGTATTTTAAGGGACAGGTGGTAACCCTAACCCCAGCACGTCTCATGTAACATACAACATATCTTAACATGTCTAAAGTGAATATTCTCATTTGCATCATACAACACTATACAGAGTTATATAATATTGATTTTGTCAGCCATTTCTCCACAATAAACTGAACAGACTGCTGTGACATCACAAGTCCTTTAGCAGAATGGGAACTAGCACTCATTTTTTTAAAGTGTTTTGACAAGTGTAATAAAAAAAAATTGTACTTCCAAAAAAAATGGTTTTGTATTTCCAAAAAATAAGATTGTACTTCCAAAAATAAAATGATACTTACTAAAAAAAATAATAATTGTTTCTGTTAAAGATTTGTATTCTAAAAAAATTTATTTAAAAAAAAAAATTGTATTTGTAAATTTAGATTTGTATTCATACGTCACAATTTATGTACAGTGATAAAGAATCACACACAGTAACCTTTTGACAGCAATCGTATTCATACATGTCGTTATGTAAAAACCTTAGCTGCTGCTTAGGGAAAACACATTTCTGGGCTTGTCGGGATATGCAAATATGTGCCATTATTGATTATAATTTTACTTAACCACAGTGAATGTGGAACTGATCTATGTACTTTCACTAGTCCACAAACCAGAAGCAATTTGGATGATGTGTCTTTAGACTTGCCTGTCTTACCAGTGTTTTGTTGTTAAATATGTTAAAGTATTAGAAAAATGTGGTTCATCTGGGTAACTTTTTTGTTTAGAAAATGATATATCACTGAATTAGCTGGTGTTTGCATCCAGCACCAGATAATATAATTAATAGCAACCCAAAGTAATGGACACTTCCAAACTACACACAGCTACATTTATAGCACATAGAATAAATATCAGGGGCACCATTACATATGCAGCATCGCCCGCAAAAGCTAGTGACACCATTATTTTTACGTGATTTTTGTATTACATATATACGGCGTAGCATACAAGTTACGCGCGTATATTTCACCCGTCGCCAACAATTTTTACTCTCATAAGCTAACATGGGACAGCATCGCAAATCGGTATCCAATATTCAGCACAAGGACTTACGTGGCGAAAATGGAGAAATCTTACTCCATTTTCACCTCGTCATACTAAGGCAGCCGCAGCAGGCCTTGCTCTGAGTATGGGAGCACTGTAACTCCCGAAACTGCCTGCAAAAAGAAACTAAACCCAAATGTGCTTTTAGAAACAGTCTGGGGTCTTGCAGCGCCCCAGATAGCTGATCTCCCCATTACTGGAACAATGGTGGAAAGGTTCTTTTGAGTGGCATGCCTGAAGAAATGGCCGGAGGGCTGAGAAAGGCATAACGTATTTGCACACTTTTGCACATTGTAGTGCGTGATTGTTTTTCTATATATCAGTTTTAATAAATTGTGTGTTTTTTAATCACTTTGTTTGCCTGATCTATATGATCTAAACACACCATTGTATAATCGCTGCCTGCTAGGACTGAAAACCAAAGGATCTGGAGCTGTGTGGCTATGCAATTAACAAGCGCACAAAAGAACCTTTCCACCGCTGGGGATTATCAGTTTGGGTGAGGATTGTTCAGCAAGTTGATACTCACAAGGAAGCGCCTCTCTTTTTCTGTTTTGAAGACTCTGTATTTTCATGTATGTATTAGGGCTGACTGTCAGGCAGACCTAAGCCTGTAAAACTGATTTAAAATGTACAGCAAGGGAACTTGTACTGCACAATAAAATAGGGAAGATAAAGAAAAAGCAAAATCAGGATTATCCAGAGACATAGATAAACTAGAACAGAGCATTCCTAGAAACTCTCAGACTATCAGCTACAAGAGGTTACTGAGAACTAGGGTTGCAAAGTCATCTTTATTTAAAGGGACAGTAAACACAATGTGAGTTTTATATATTTAAACAGTAAACACTTTAAAGTTTTTGTATAAAAGGTTTAGTTTTGAGAAGTAAAACAACTTTACAATAAGTTTTCAATATTTATTTTGCTCTTTTCATGTAATTTAGCTCTGAAAATTGATGATTTTTAAAAAATTCTCAGAGCAAATTTACCGTATTGACTTCTCAAGGCTGACCCTGCTATGTAACGGTCCCTATTTGGCTTTAGCTGATAACAAATGCAAAACAATGCACTTCATACTAACATAATGGCTGTGGCTAATGTTGTAGGCTCCTCCAAATAAAATAAGTGGTGGGCGGAGTTTGACTGTTGCAAGACAATTGCAGCAAACAAGATAAGTTTTTAAAAACATCTAGACTTGGCTGATGTGTGATTCTGTATTATGCACAATGATTGTTTGCTCAATGTCGAGTCCGCACAAACTAGTCTGTGGGTTCGCTTGACCCAGTTTTTGTTTGTGTTTCTTTCTTATAAGCTTAATTAGAACACAAGAAGCATTTACTCTCACCTAGGGGAAATATTCTGCCAGCACGATTAGTAAACTACCTATTGAACCAGCTTCTCCAGAATATGGAAACCACATTCCCTTTTTATAAAATGATTCAAATATATTTCTTTCATGTAATTAACAAGAGTCCATGAGCTAGTGACGTATGGGATATACATTCCTACCAGGAGGGGCAAAGTTTCCCAAACCTTAAAATGCCTATAAATACACCCCTCACCACACCCACAAATCAGTTTTACAAACTTTGCCTCCGATGGAGGTGGTGAAGTAAGTTTGTGCTAGATTCTACGTTGATATGCGCTCCGCAGCAAGTTGGAGCCCGGTTTTCCTCTCAGCGTGCAGTGAATGTCAGAGGGATGTGAGGAGAGTATTGCCTATTGAATGCAGTGATCTCCTTCTACGGGGTCTATTTCATAAGGTTCTCTGTTATCGGTCGTAGAGATTCATCTCTTACCTCCCTTTTCAGATCGACGATATACTCTTATATTTACCATTTCCTCTACTGATTCTCGTTTCAGTACTGGTTTGGCTTTCTACAAACATGTAGATGAGTGTCCTGGGGTAAGTAAGTCTTATTTTCTGTGACACTCTAAGCTATGGTTGGGCACTTTATTTATAAAGTTCTAAATATATGTATTCAAACATTTATTTGCCTTGACTCAGAATGTTCAACTTTCCTTATTTCCAGACAGTCAGTTTCATATTTGGGATTATGCTTTAATTATCATATTTTTCTTACCTCAAAAAATTTGACTTTTTTCCCTGTGGGCTGTTAGGCTCGCGGGGGCTGAAAATGCTTCATTTTATTGCGTCATTCTTGGCGCGGACTTTTTTGGCGCAAAAATTCATTTCCGTTTCCGGCGTCATACGTGTCGCCGGAAGTTGCGTCATTTTTTTGACGTTATTTTGCGCCAAAAATGTCGGCGTTCCGGATGTGGCGTCATTTTTGGCGCCAAAAGCATTTAGGCGCCAAATAATGTGGGCGTCTTATTTGGCGCCAAAAAAATATGGGCATCGCTTTTGTCTCCACATTATTTCAGTCTCATTTTTCATTTGCTTCTGGTTGCTAGAAGCTTGATGTTTGGCATTTTTTTCCCATTCCTGAAACTGTCTTATAAGGAATTTGATCTATTTTGCTTTATATGTTGTTTTTTCTCTTACATATTGCAAGATGTCTCACGTTGCATCTGAGCCAGAAGATACTACAGGAAAACCTCTGCCTGCTGGATCTACCAAAGCTAAGTGTATCTGCTGTAAACTTTTGGTAGCTATTCCTCCAGCTGTTGTTTGTATTAAATGTCATGACAAACTTGTTAATGCAGATAATATTTCCTTTAGTGATGTACCATTGCCTGTTGCAGTTCCCTCAACATCTAAGGTGCAGAATGTTCCTGATAACATAAGAGATTTTGTTTCTGAATCCATAAAGAAGGCTTTGTCTGTTATTTCTCCTTCTAGTAAACGTAAAAAGTCTTTTAAATCTTCTCTCTCTACAGATGAATTTTTAAATGAACACCATCATTCTGATTCTTTGGACTCTTCTGGTTCAGAGGATTCTGTCTCAGAGATTGATGCTGATAAATCTTCATATTTATTTAAGATGGAATTTATTCGCTCTTTACTTAAAGAAGTACTAATTGCTTTAGAAATAGAGGATTCTAGTCCTCTTGATACTAATTCTATTCGTTTTGATAAGGTTTTTAAAGCTCCTGCGGTTATTCCAGAAGTCTTTCCTGTTCCTAATGCTATTTCTGCAGTAATTGCTAAGGAATGGGATAGATTGGGTAATTCATTTACTCCTTCTAAACGTTTTAAGCAATTATATCCTGTTCCGCCTGACAGATTAGAATTTTGGGACAAAATCCCTAAAGTTGATGGGGCTATTTCTACCCTTGCTAAACGTACTACCATTCCTACATCAGATGGTACCTCGTTTAAGGATCCTTTAGATAGAAAAATTGAATCTTTTCTAAGAAAAGCTTATCTATGTTCAGGTAATCTTCTTAGACCTGCTATATCATTGGCTGATGTTGCTGCAGCTTCAACTTTTTGGTTGGAAACTCTAGCGCAACAAGTAACAAATCGTGATTCTCATGATATTATTATTCTTCTCCAGCATGCTAATAATTTCATCTGTGATGCCATTTTTGATATTATTAGAGTTGATGTTAGATTTATGTCTCTGGCTATCTTAGCCAGAAGAGCTTTATGGCTTAAGACTTGGAATGCTGATATGGCTTCTAAATCAACTCTACTTTCCATTTCTTTCCAGGGAAACAAATTATTTGGTTCTCAGTTGGATTCTATTATTTCAACTGTTACTGGTGGGAAAGGAACTTTTTTACCACAGGATAAAAAGTCTAAAGGTAAAAACAGGGCTAACAATCGTTTTCGTTCCTTTCGTTTCAACAAAGAACAAAAGCCTGATCCTTCGTCCTCAGGAGCAGTTTCAGTTTGGAAACCATCCCCAGTCTGGAATAAATCCAAGCCTGCTAGAAAGGCAAAGCCTGCTTCTAAGTTCACATGAAGGTACGGCCCTCATTCCAGTTCAGCTGGTAGGGGGCAGGTTACGTTTTTTCAAAGAAATTTGGATCAGTTCTGTTCACAATCTTTGGATTCAGAACATTGTTTCAGAAGGGTACAGAATTGGTTTCAAGATGAGACCTCCTACAAAGAGATTTTTTCTTTCCCATGTCCCAGTAAATCCAGTGAAAGCTCAAGCATTTCTGAATTGTGTTTCAGATCTAGAGTTGGCTGGAGTAATTATGCCAGTTCCAGTTCCGGAACAGGGGATGGGGTTTTATTCAAATCTCTTCATTGTACCAAAGAAGGAGAATTCCTTCAGACCAGTTCTGGATCTAAAATTATTGAATCGTTATGTAAGGATACCAACGTTCAAGATGGTAACTGTAAGGACTATATTGCCTTTTGTTCAGCAAGGGAATTATATGTCCACAATAGATTTACAGGATGCATATCTGCATATTCCGATTCATCCAGATCATTATCAGTTCCTGAGATTCTCTTTTCTAGACAAGCATTACCAATTTGTGGCTCTACCGTTTGGCCTTGCTACAGCTCCAAGAATTTTCACAAAGATTCTCGGTGCCCTTCTGTCTGTAATCAGAGAACAGGGTATTGTGGTATTTCCTTATTTGGACGATATCTTGGTACTTGCTCCGTCTTTACATTTAGCAGAGTCTCATACGAATCGACTTGTGTTGTTTCTTCAAGATCATGGTTGGAGGATCAATTTACCAAAAAGTTCTTTGATTCCTCAAACAAGGGTAACCTTTCTGGGTTTCCAGATAGATTCAGTGTCCATGACTTTGTCTTTAACAGACAAGAGACGTCTAAAATTGATTACAGCCTGTCGAAACCTTCAGTCTCAATCATTCCCTTCGGTAGCCTTATGCATGGAAATTCTAGGTCTTATGACTGCTGCATCGGACGCGATCCCCTTTGCTCGTTTTCACATGCGACCTCTTCAGCTCTGTATGCTGAACCAATGGTGCAGGGATTACACGAAGATATATCAATTAATATCTTTAAAACCGATTGTTCGGCACTCTCTGACGTGGTGGACAGATCACCATCGTTTAATTCAGGGGGCTTCTTTTGTTCTTCCGACCTGGACTGTAATTTCAACAGATGCAAGTCTCACAGGTTGGGGAGCTGTGTGGGGATCTCTGACGGCACAAGGAGTTTGGGAATCTCAGGAGGTGAGATTACCGATCAATATCTTGGAACTCCGTGCAGTTTTCAGAGCTCTTCAGTTTTGGCCTCTTCTGAAGAGAGAATCGTTCATTTGTTTTCAGACAGACAATGTCACAACTGTGGCATACATCAATCATCAAGGAGGGACTCACAGTCCTCTGGCTATGAAAGAAGTATCTCGAATTTTGGTTTGGGCGGAATCCAGCTCCTGTCTAATCTCTGCGGTTCATATCCCAGGTGTAGACAATTGGGAAGCGGATTATCTCAGTCGCCAAACGTTGCATCCGGGCGAATGGTCTCTTCACCCAGAGGTATTTCTTCAGATTGTTCAAATGTGGGGGCTCCCAGAGATAGATCTGATGGCCTCTCATCTAAACAAGAAACTTCCCAGGTATCTGTCCAGATCCCGGGATCCTCAGGCGGAGGCAGTGGATGCATTATCACTTCCTTGGAAGTATCATCCTGCCTATATCTTTCCGCCTCTAGTTCTTCTTCCAAGAGTAATCTCCAAGATTCTGAGGGAATGC
This sequence comes from Bombina bombina, assembly GCF_027579735.1. Lineage (NCBI taxonomy): Eukaryota > Metazoa > Chordata > Amphibia > Anura > Bombinatoridae > Bombina > Bombina bombina. The sequence continues at coordinate 227,091,532 of NC_069507.1, read as the reverse complement.
TCGTTTGTTCTGCTAATAGCTCCGGCATGGCCTCACAGGTTTTGGTATGCGGATCTTGTCCGGATGGCATCTTGCCAACCATGGACTCTTCCGTTAAGACCAGACCTTCTGTCTCAAGGTCCTTTTTTCCATCCGGATCTGAAATCCTTAAATTTAAAGGTATGGAGATTGAACGCTTGATTCTTGGTCATAGAGGTTTCTCTGACTCCGTGATTAATACTATGTTACAGGCTCGTAAATCTGTATCTCGAGAGATATATTATAGAGTCTGGAAGACTTATATTTCTTGGTGTCTTTCTCATCATTTTTCTTGGCATTCTTTTAGAATACCGAGAATTTTACAGTTTCTTCAGGATGGTTTAGATAAGGGTTTGTCCGCGAGTTCTTTGAAAGGACAAATCTCCGCTCTTTCTGTTCTTTTTCACAGAAAGATTGCTATTCTTCCTGATATTCATTGTTTTGTACAAGCTTTGGTTCGTATAAAACCGGTCATTAAGTCAATTTCTCCTCCATGGAGTTTGAATTTGGTTTTGGGAGCTCTTCAAGCTCCTCCGTTTGAACCTATGCATTCATTGGACATTAAATTACTTTCTTGGAAAGTTTTGTTCCTTTTGGCCATCTCTTCTGCTAGAAGAGTTTCTGAATTATCTGCTCTTTCGTGTGAGTCTCCTTTTCTGATTTTTCATCAGGATAAGGCGGTGTTGCGAACTTCTTTTGAATTTTTACCTAAAGTTGTGAATTCCAACAACATTAGTAGAGAAATTGTGGTTCCTTCATTATGTCCTACCTAAGAATTCTAAGGAGAAATCATTGCATTCTTTGGATGTTGTTAGAGCTTTGAAATATTATGTTGAAGCTACGAAATCTTTCCGTAAGACTTCTAGTCTATTTGTTATCTTTTCCGGTTCTAGGAAAGGCCAGAAAGCTTCTGCCATTTCTTTGGCATCTTGGTTGAAATCTTTAATTCATCTTGCCTATGTTGAGTCGGGTAAAATTCCGCCTCAAAGAATTACAGCTCATTCTACTAGGTCAGTTTCTACTTCCTGGGCGTTTAGGAATGAAGCTTCGGTTGACCAGATCTGCAAAGCAGCAACTTGGTCCTCTTTGCATACTTTTACTAAATTCTACCATTTTGATGTATTTTCTTCTTCTGAAGCAGTTTTTGGTAGAAAAGTTCTTCAGGCAGCGGTTTCAGTTTGAATCTTCTGCTTATGTTTTTTGTTAAACTTTATTTTGGGTGTGGATTATTTTCAGCAGGAATTGGCTGTCTTTATTTTATCCCTCCCTCTCTAGTGACTCTTGTGTGGAAAGATCCACATCTTGGGTAGTCATTATCCCATACGTCACTAGCTCATGGACTCTTGTTAATTACATGAAAGAAAACATAATTTATGTAAGAACTTACCTGATAAATTCATTTCTTTCATATTAACAAGAGTCCATGAGGCCCACCCTTTTTTGTGGTGGTTATGATTTTTTTGTATAAAGCACAATTATTCCAATTCCTTATTTTATATGCTTCGCACTTTTTTTCTTATCACCCCACTTCTTGGCTATTCGTTAAACTGATTTGTGGGTGTGGTGAGGGGTGTATTTATAGGCATTTTAAGGTTTGGGAAACTTTGCCCCTCCTGGTAGGAATGTATATCCCATACGTCACTAGCTCATGGACTCTTGTTAATATGAAAGAAATGAATTTATCAGGTAAGTTCTTACATAAATTATGTTTTTTTGTGAAACAACAGCCTACATTTTACTAATATTTGTGCTGCTAGACATAATGATCTGTACTGTACCCCCATAAACATTATCACTAATTACAAATTAGCACGCTCCACTGTTACTTCCTTTTGACACTAAGGGGCATATTAAACAAAGCTCCGAATGGAACTTGATGCCCCGTGTTTCTGGCGAGCCTGCAGGCTCGCCAGAAACAGCAGTTATGAAACAGCGGTCACAAAGACCGCTGCTCCATAACCTGTCCGCCTGCTCTGAGCAGGCGGACACAGGTCACCAAAAATCAACCCGATCGAGTACAATCGGGTTGATTGACACCCCCCTGCTGGCGGCCCATTGGCCGCGAGTCAGCAGGGGGTGTCGTTGCACCAGCAGCTCTTGTGAGCTGCTGGTGCAATGCTGAATACGGCGAACGTATTGCTTGCCGTATTCAGCGAGGTCTGGCGGACCTGATCCGCAGTGTCGGATCAGGTCCGCCAGACCTTGATAATTTGGGGCCTAAGGGTCAGATTACAAATTAAAGTGACTATAAAGTTTAATGGATAAGTGCCTGGTTTTAAAAAAACTCTTAAAAACAGGGGCACTTTCATTCAAAATTACAATGAAGCATCTTTTTTTAAAATACCTTTCTTTATGGAAAACAGACCAGCAATCCTCCGCCCCCGAATCTCCTGCTGTAGCAGGAGCTGCGAGTGGAAGATCGCCAGTCTGTTTTCCATAAAAAAGATAAGTATTTTAAAAAAGAAGCATTGTTGTAAAGTTTGAATGAATGAAAGTGCTCCTGTTTTTAAAGGCCAAGTCAACCTAAAAAATGTTCCTAAATATACGTAAAAGGTTATTGAAGCTAAATACATCAAACAGTATCTCAAAATGGAAAGTTAAGAAATGTCTAAGTAAATCAACTATTTCATCCTCGGCCTCCTACCCCGACGTCATCCTGATGTATTCAGTCTCCCAAAATTGAATCTAGTCAAATTTGCGCGGTCCCACAATTTGCACATGCTCTATGCGCCGATCATGCTCAAGGGGAGTTTTTTGTTGCAGGAACTACTAACAACTGCTCAGTATCGTAACCGCTCACTTTCGAATAAGGAAAATGGAATACTGTATCTAACAGTCGATCCGCTGATAAGAACAACTGCTACGATACCGATGTTTGATGTATTTAGCTTCAATAACCTTTTACATATATTTAGGAAAAATTTTTTGGTTGACTGTCACTTTAAGAGTATTTTTAAAACCCGGACACTTATTCATTAAATTTTACATTCACTTTAAGAAAAAAAATGCAAGTATCATGGAGAGTCAACATAGCTGGTGTAAAATCCATACTGCTTGCATTTTTGCACTGCTGTTACAAGTCAATGGTTAATATTTACCGTGTGTTTATATGGATCATATTGGATAGCACAGATGCGTAATGCTTGCCGTTATAAGTCAATAGTTAATATTTACAGTGTGAGTGCTAGTACAGAGCGTTAATACAGTAATCATGTTGTATAATGCAGATGCGTAAAACCTGACATTAGAAGTTAGTGGTTAATATATACCGCGTGTTAGTACAGAGAGCTCTACAGTAATCATGTTGGATAGCGCAGATGCGTAAAGCTGCCATTACTAGTCAATGGTTAATATTTACCGCGTGTTAGTACAGAGGGCTCTACAGTAATCATGTTGGATAGCGCAGATGTGTAAAGCTGCCATTACTAGTCAATGGTTAATATATACCGTGTAAGTGTTAGTACAGGGAGCTCTACAGTAATTATGTTGGACAGTGCAGATGCGTAAAGCTGCCATTACTAGTCAATGGTTAATATTTACCGTGTGTTAGTACAGAGCGCTCTACAGTAATCATGTTGGATAGCGCAGATGTGTAAAGCTGCCATTACACGTCAATGGTTAATATTTACCGCATGTTAGTACAGAGAATTCTACAGTAATCATGTTGGATAGCGCAGATGCGTAAAGCTGCCATTACAAGTCAATGGTTAATATTTACCTTGTGAGTGTTAGTACAGAGCGCTCTACAGTAATCATGTTGGATAGCGCAGGTGCGTAAAGCTGACATTACTAGTCAATGGTTAATGTATACCGTGTGTTCGTACAGAGAGTTCTACAGTAATCATGTTGGATAGCGCAGATGCGTAAAGCTGCTATTACAAGTCAATGGTTACTATATACAGTGTGAGTGTTAGTACAGAGCGCTCTACAGTAATAATGTTGGATAGCGCAGATGCGTAAAGCTGCCATTACAAGTCAATGGTTACTATATACCGTGTGAGTGTTAGTACAGAGAGTTCTACAGTAATCATGTCGGATAGTGCAGATGCGTAAAACTGCCATTAAAAGTCAATGGTTACTATATACCGTATGAGTGTTAGTACAGCGCGCTCTACAGTAATCATGTCGGATAGCGCAGATGCGTAAAGCTGCCATTACAAGACAATGGTTAATATATACCGTGTGAGTGCTAGTACAGAGCGCTCTACAGTAATCATGTTGGATAGTGCAGATGCGTAAAGCTGCCATTACTAGTCTATGGTTAATATTTACCGCGTGTTAGTACAGAGAGCTCTACAGTAATCATGTCGGATAGCGCAGATGCGTAAAGCTGCCATTACAAGTCAATGGTTACTATATACCGTGTGAGTGTTAGTACAGAGCGCTCTACAGTAATCATGTTGGATAGCACAGATGCGTAAAGCTGCCATTACAAGTCAATGGTTACTATATACCGTGTGAGTGTTAGTACAGAGCGCTCTACAGTAATCATGTCGGATAGTGCAGATGTGTAAAGCTGCCATTACAAGTCAATGGTTAATGTATACTGTGTGAGTGTTAGTACAGAGAGCTCTACAGTAATCATGTTGGATAGCGCAGATGCGTAAAGCTGCCATTACAAGACAATGGTTACTATATACCGTGTGAGTGTTAGTACAGAGCGCTCTACAGTAATCATGTTGGATAGCGCAGATGTGTAAAGCTGACATTACAAGACAATGGTTACTATATTCCGTATGAGTGTTAGTACAGGGAGCTCTACAGTAATCATGTCGGATAGCAGTTCATTTTTCTCAGGTAATGTATTTCTATTAGGGTACGTACTAAAATACCTAAGCTTGGTGTTGTGATTGAGAATCTCTTTATTAAACTCATAATTTGCTCTGAACTGATTTCCTTCTAGAAAGCCCTATATGTTCCATTTTGACCTTAAAGAGGACTGAAATATGAATTCTAAAATAACACATATTTTGTTTTATATTTCCTTACACGTTACTTAGGTGCCTTTTGCAAGTAATATTTATGGCCTCATAGCACCAAACTTTGGTGTTGGATTTGCAATTGGTAAGTTGGAGAGTTTGACAGTAAGTCTTTTTAAATGCTACAGTTTACACTCAGTCATTAGTTATAAAGACAGCTTTTTGCTACAGGACTAAATTGGACTTTCTGCATGGTTTAATTTAGGTCAATGAATGCCTAAATTATCTTGCCATGGAAAATCACAAAATTGTCAGTAGAGATCTGTGTAATTATCCCAAATTTGGAATAATAGACAGCGGTTTGTGATTATTTTTTTTTAACAGTGACCCAAATTATGTACAAGACCTGAGCAGGGTGACATAATCTTCAATTGTTGTATAATTTGTGAAAAAATATTATTGGTACTATTTTTTTTTTAAGACCTACATAATTGCTTTCCCGATGTCATTGTGGCAATAAAACATATATAACCCTTCTGAGCATGCACTTTCAACCAATTGTTAAAAATTCACTTTTTTGTTTTACAAATTTGCCTGACAACTCCCAAAACGGACCCAATAAATTTCAACAAATGTCCTTAATTCTCCTATTTATTAAAAAAAATTTATTTGATTTTGTTTGTTTGCTGTCATAGATTAAACTATTAATTTTAGTACACAATTTTTTTTCATACCTAATGCAAAGTTTTACCAGGGTGGGAGAACATAAGCCTAGATTTAGAGTTCTGCGTTAGCCGTCAAAAGCAGCGTTAAGGGGTCCTAATGCTGCTTTTGGTCGCCTGCTGGTATTTAGAGTCAGGCAGGAAAGGGTCTAACGCTCACTTCCCTACCGCGATTCCAGGCTACCGCAGATCCCCTTACGCCAATTGCGTATCCTATCTTTTCTATCTGGGATCTGCCTAACGCTGGTATTTGGAGTCTTGGGAGAAGTGAGCGGTAGAGCCTCTACCGACAAGACTCCAGCCGCAAAAAAAAGTCAGTAGTTAAGAGCTTTATGGGCTAACGCTGGAATATAAAGCTCTTAACTACTGTGCTCTAAAGTACACTAACACCCAAAAACTACCTATGTACCCCTAAACCGAGGCCCCCCCACATCGCCGCCACTCTAATAATTTTTTTTAACCCCTAATCTGCCGACCGGACATCACCGCCAACTACGTTATACTTATGAACCCCTAATCTGCTGCCCCTAAGATCGCCGACCCCTATATTATATTTATTAACTCCTAATCTGCCCCCCCCAACGTCGCCTCTACCTAACTACACTTATTAACCTCTCGCCGCCACTATAATAAATGTATTAACCCCTAAACCGCCGCACTCCCGCCTTGCAAACACTATAATAAATTTCATTAACCTCTAATCTGCCCTCCCTAACATTGCCGCCACCTACCTACAATTATTAACCCCTAATCTCCCGCCCGCACCGTCGCCGCTACTATAATAAAGTTATTAACTCTTAAACATAACTCTAACCCTAACCCTAACACACCCCTAACATAAATATAATTTATATTAAACAAAATAATATTCCTAAAATTAACTAAATTATTCCTATTTAAAACTAAATACTTACCTATAAAATAAACCCTAATATAGCTACAATATAATTAATAATTACATTGTAGCTATTTTAGGATTTATATTTATTTTACAGGCAACTTTGTATTTATTTTAACTAGGTACAAAAGCTATTAAATAGTTAATAACTATTTAATAGCTACCTAGTTAAAATAAATACAAAATTACATGTAAAATAAATCCTAACCTAAGTTACAATTAAACCTAACACTACACTATCATTAAATTAATTAAATAAATTAACTACCAATACCTACAATTAAATAAACTAAACTAAATAACAGAAAAAAAACAAACACTAAATTACAGAAAATAAAAAAATATTACAAGAATTTTAAACTAATTACACCTAATCTAAGCCCCTTAATAAAATTAAAAAAAAAAAAAAAATAATAAAATTCCCTACCCTATTCTACATTACAAAGTAATCAGCTGTTTTACCAGCCCTTAAAAGGGCTTTTTGCGGGGCATACCCCAAAGTAATCAGCTCTTTTGCCTGTAAAAAAAAATACAACCCCCCCAACATTAAAACCCACCACCCACATACCCCTACTCTAACCCACCCAAACCCCCCTTAAATAAACCTAACACTACCCCCCTGAAGATCTCCCTACCTTGAGTCGTCCTCACCCAGCCTGGCCGAAGTCTTCATCCGATGGGGCAGAAGAGGACATCCAGACCGGCAGAAGTCTTCATCCTATCCGGGCAGAAGAGGACATCCGGACCGGCAGACATCTTCATCCAAGCGGCATCTTCTATCTTTATCCATCCGGAGTGGAGCAGAGCCATCTTCTTCCCAGCCGACGCGGATCCATCCTCTTCAACCGACGCCTACTCGCCGAATGAAGGTTCCTTTAAATGACATCATCCAAGATGGCGTCCCTCGAATTCCTATTGGCTGATAGGATTCTATCAGCCAATCGGAATTAAGGTAGGAAAAACCTGATTGGCTGGTTCAATCAGCCAATCAGATTCAAGTTCAATCCGATTGGCTGATCCAATCAGCCAATCAGATTGAGCTTGCATTCTATTGGCTGATCGGAACAGCCAATAGAATGCAAGCTCAATCTGATTGGCTGATTGAATCAGCCAATCAGATTTTTCCTACCTTAATTCCGATTGGCTGATAGAATCCTATCAGCCAATCGGAATTCGAGGGACGCCATCTTGGATGACGTCATTTAAAGGAACCTTCATTCGGCGAGTAGGCGTCGGTTGAAGAGGATGGATCCGCTCCGGATGGATGAAGATAGAAGATGCCGCTTGCATGAAGATGTCTGCCGGTCTGGATGTCCTCTTCTGCCCGGATAGGATGAAGACTTCTGCCGGTCTGGATGTCCTCTTCTGCCCCATCGGATGAAGACTTTGGCCCGGCTGGGTGAAGACGACTCAAAGTAGGGAGATCTTCAGGGGGTAGTGTTAGGTTTATTTAAGGGGGGTTTGGGTGGGTTAGAGTAGGGGTATGTGGGTGGTGGGTTGTTGGGGGGGTTGTATTTTTTTTATAGGCAAAAGAGCTGATTACTTTGGGGAATGCCCCGCAAAAAGCCCTTTTAAGGGCTGGTAAAAGAGCTGATTACTTTGTAATGTAGAATAGGGTATGGAATTTTATTATTTGTTTTTTTTTTAATTTTATTAGGGGGCTTAGATTAGGTGTAATTAGTTTAAAATTCTTGTAATTTTTTTTATTTTCTGTAATTTAGTGTTTGTTTTTTTGTAATTTAGTTTAGTTTATTTAATTGAATTTAATTGTAGGTATTGGTAGTTAATTTATTTAATTAATTTAATGATAGTGTAGTGTTAGGTTTAATTGTAACTTAGGTTAGGATTTATTTTACAGGTAATTTTGTAATTATTTTAACTAGGTAGCTATTAAATAGTTGATAACTATTTAATAGCTATTGTACCTAGTTAAATAAATACAAAGTTGCCTGTAAAATAAATATAAATCCTAAAATAGCTACAATATAATTATTCGTTATATTGTAGCTATATTAGGGTTTATTTTACAGGTAAGTATTTAGTTTTAAATAGGAATACTTTAGTTAATAAGAGTTAATTTATTTCGTTAGATTAAAATTATATTTAATTTAGGGGGGGTGTTAGGGTTAGGGTTAGACTTAGCTTTAGGGGTTAATACATTTATTATAGTAGCGGCGAGGTCCGGTCGGCAGATTAGGGGTAAATACTTGAAGTTAGGTGGCGGCGACGTTGGGGGGGGCAGATTAGGAGTTAATAAATATTATGTAGGTGTCGGCGATGTTGGGGGCAGCAGATTAGGGGTTCATAGGGATAATGTAGGTGGCGGCGGTGTCCGGAGCGGCAGATTAGGGGTTAATTGTGTAATGCAGGTGTCAGTGATAGCGGGGTCAGCAGATTAGGGGTTAATAAGTGTACGGTTAGGGGTGTTTAGACTCTGGGTTCATGTTAGGGTGTTAGGTGTAGACATAGAAAGTGTTTCCCCACAGGAAACAATGGGGCTGCGTTGGGAGCTTAACGCTACTTTTTTGCAGGTGTTAGGTTTTTTCAAGCCCAAACTGCCCCATTGTTTCCTATGGGGGAATCGTGCACGAGCACGTTCTGCCAGCTTACCGCTACCGTAAGCAACGCTGGTATTGAGGGTTGAAGTGGTGGTTAATTCGGCTCAACGCTCCCTTTTTGGAGCCTAACGCAGCCCTTCAGACAACTCTCAATACCAGCGTGGTTTGGAAACAGCGGTAGGAAAAAAAGCTGCGTTAGCTACGCGGGTCTTTACCGACAAAACTCTAAATCTAGCCGATAGTTTTTGTTGAACCTTACTTGACATTTACCTACCCTTTTATTTTGCAAGAAGATCTATTGGATTCCAGGTTCAGGTTTAGTTACCTTTATATATTTGAATATCCTCAACATTGAACTATCTTTCTCTAGATATTTTCAAAGGGAATAAAAAAAGAGTCGGCCTAGTTCTAATTTAAGGGGAACCATGATTATTAATATTGTGTCAGCTTAATTTACAGAAATCTTTCCCTGGGTCGCTGTCAAAAGTGGTTGCAAAATAAATTGACCTCACCAAATGAATTTATATAATTAAATCATGTCAAATTTGAAATGCATAGTCATTTTTGCAATATTTATTTTTGTTTGCAAAAATGTTACCTCCCCTGGAATGTGCAGGTAAGCTGAACACATTAAATGTGTGTTTGCTCCCAATGGCAGTAATGACAACACAATAGTGTCTCTGTATCAGATGTGTGCGCACATGGCTTACTTGCATATAATAGGTAAGCACAACAAGACTTGTCACAGAATACAACTACTCTGCATTTCACATTTGAATTTGATGTCCCTTTAAGTATAGTTCACTATAATGAAATTCATAAGATGTATCTTCTTAATATTAAGCTTACTGGTCTAAACTTTGTCTAGATGAACTAATTCTATTTGTTTAAAAATGTGTAAAAACTATTTCCAGTCCCATAGTTCCATGGCTGAATATATTAAAGGGATAAAGGCAGCATAATGAATTATATGCATAATTATTTTTATTTATTTATTTTTAAATAGTCTTGCGGCATATTTCTTTAAAAAAAATCTTTACATCTATTGTTTGTAAAACTTTTTAAACTGTTTTGTGGTGCATTCACATTTACAATCAATTTAATGTTGTAATCAACACATTTTTAAAGCATTTATCAGTGCCAATTTTGATTCTACACTCTAGGGATGGTGGACTCATCTATGATGCCAATTATGGGTTATCTGGTAGATCTCCGCCATGTGTCTGTGTATGGGAGTGTTTACGCCATTGCTGATGTGGCCTTTTGTATGGGATTCGCACTAGGTAAGGCTCTGCTTAGCTCCATAGACGTCTAAATGATCTGTTACATATATCACACAGTACACAGCAATATGTCAGCAAACAAGGCTGATGATAAAACATTCTTCCTCTGCCAATACTGATATAATGCAATAGATGTGTGTCTTGCAGGTGTGTTCACTCCCACAGATCATTTATTACTATTTATAAATATATAGTTTGTGCATACGTATGTACAGATAGATAGACAGACAGACAGACAGATAGATAGATGCAGACCATGACAACTCAATTACTGGTGAGTAAATTTGCTAATAAAATGTTACACTTAAAGGGACATGAAGCCCAAAATGTTTCTTTCATGATTCAGATAGAGAATACAATTTTAAAAAGTTTCCAATTTACTTCTATTATCAAATTTGCTTTATTCTCATATTATTGTTTGTTGAAGAGATATCTAGATAGGTAGTGTGCACGTCTGGAGCACTACATGACAGGAAATAGTGCTCTCATCTGGTGCTCTTGCTAATGTACAACATTGTTGCAAAACTGCTGCCATATAGTGCTGCAGACGCGTGCACGCTCCTGAACTTACCTTACAGCTTTTCAACAAAGGATAACAAGAAAACAAAGACAATTTGATAATAGAAGAACATTGAAAAGTTGTTAAAAATTGTATGCTCTGAATCATGAAAGAAAATGTTTGGGTTTCATATCCCTTTAATATCTTCAGTTACACAGGATAACATTATTATTTCATAAAGTTTTATCCAACTAGACATTAAACATTTTCTTTTGTTATTGGATTAGGTCCATCAGCTGGTGGTGCCATAGCGAAGTCCATAGGATTCCCTTGGCTAATGACCATTATCGGAATTATAGATATTTTATTTGCTCCTTTGTGCTTATTTCTCCGCAGTCCTCCTGCCAAAGAAGAGAAAATGGTAAGATAAATTGTGATTGCGTAGCAGCTTTTATTCTGAAAGAAAATGTTGTTTGCTACTTCCCAGAATCCAATGCAAATTAACCGTTAGCCAATTGAAAACTGATTTAGTTTGTGCACATGAAATATTCAGGTAGTGTGAGCTGTAGCAGGATGTTAAGTACACTGTATAGTAATAGCATATGGAAACAACATTTTTATCTTTCAGGCCTGTTTTACATTGTTGCACTACAGTCCTGGCCAAAAGCTTTGAGAATGACACAAATATTAATTTTCACAAAGTCTCCTGCCTTTTTATGATGGAAATTTGCATATACTTCAGAATGTTATGAAGAGTAATCAAATCAATTGCAATTAATCGCAAAGTCCCTCTTTGCCACGAAAATGAACTTAATCCCAGAAAAAAACATTTCCACTGCATTTCAGCCCTGCCACAAAAGGACCAGCTAACATCATGTCAGGGATTCTCTCGTTAACACAGGTGTCAGTGTTGACAAGGACAAGGCTGGAGACCACTCTGTCATGCTGATCAAGTTAGAATAACAGGCTGGAAGATTTAAAAGGAAGGTGGTGCTTGAAATCATTGTTCCTCCTCTGTTAACCATGGTTACCTGCAAGGAAACACATGCAGTCATTATTGCTTTGCACAAAAAGGGATTTACAGGCTATTCACAGGATATTGCTGCTAGTAAGATTGCACCTAAATCAACCATTATCGGATCATCAAGAACTTCAAGGAGAGAGGTTCAAATGTTGTGAAGAAGGCTTCAGGGCTCCCAAGAAAGAACAGCAAGCGCCAGGACCGTCTCCTAAAGTTGATTCAGCTAGGGATCAGGGCACCACCAGTGCAGAGCTTGCTCAGAAATGGCAGCAGGCAGGTGTGAGTGCATCTGCACGCACAGTGAGGCAAAGACTTTTGGAGGATGACCTGGTGTCAAGAAGGGCAGCAAAGAAGCCACTTCTTTCCAGGAAAAACATCAGGGACAGACTGATATTCTGCAAAAGGACTGCTGAGCACTTGGATAAATTAATTTTCTCTGATGAATCCCCTTTCCGATTGTTTGGGGCATCCGGACAAAACCCTGTCCGTAGAAGAAAAGGTGAGTGCTACCATCAGTCCTGTGTCATGCCAACAGTAAAGCATCCTGAGACCATTCATGTGTGGGGTTGCTTCAGCCAAGGGAGTGGGCTCACTCACAATTTTGCCTAAGAACACAGCCATGAATAAAGAATGGTACAAAAACATCCTCCAAGAGCAACTTTTCCCAACCATCCAAGAACAGTTTGGTGATGAACAAAGCCTTTTCCAGCATGATAGAGCACCTTGCCATAAGGCAAAAGTGATATCTAAGTGGCTTGTAGAACAAAACATCAACATTTTGGGTACATGACCAGGAAACTCTCCAGACCTCATCCCATTGAGAACTTGTGGTCAATCCTCAAAAGGCGAGTGAACAAACCCACCCCCCAACACACACAAATTCTGACAAACTTCAAGCATTGATTATTCAAGAACGGGCTGCCATCAGTCAGGATGTGGCCCAGAAGTTAATTGACAGTATGCCAGAACTAATTGCAGAGGTCTTGAAAAAGAAGGGTCAACACTGCAAATATTGACTCTTTGCATTAACGTAATGCAATTGTCAATAAAAGCCTTTGACACTTCTAAAATACTTCTAATTACACTTCAATATACCATAGTAACATCTGAAAAAAAGATCTAAAAACACTGAAGCAGCAGACTTTTTGAAAATTAATATTTGTGTTATTCTCAAAACTTTTGGCCAGGACTGTACACAGATTGTTAGTGTCTCTGCTAAACTTGACAATTTCCAGCAGCCAGGATGTTGCAGCTCCTAAAGTTTACTTCTGGCCCCTAACGTTTTGGGGTATTACTACAGCAATAAGTAATATTTCTCTTACACTCTCTATGACTATATTTATTTAATCCCTCCTTGGCTAATGGCTTCTCAGTATATTTAAAAATTCAAAATCAAACTAAGCAATGGGCTATACTTTATAGAAACAGTTGCAATATGTATATATGTTATTCATCATTTTAAAAGGTTTTACCTTTCATTATTTCCTGTCAAAGCACTATAATGGGGCTGGGGTCTCCACAGGAAGGCATATCTAGCTTTATGTCATAAATCTTCTAGATTAACATGAGCTGGCTTAGTGTTTAGTGAATGCAAAAGAAACAGGCAGTTTGTTTTTCCAATGTTCAGAAGAGGAAAGAATGTAACTTAATTTACCAGCGTCAGCTCTATAATCTCCCCAAGGGCAGTGGCTACAATGAGTATTTCTAAGTGCACCTTTTGCAAGAAAGCAAGTAAATTGTTTACTGTATTTACGCAATCCGTTTCTTTTTAGGTTTACTTTGATTTAGTAAATTTGTTTTTACTAAAGTTGGAATTTATGTGGTGCTTATTACATATTGATAACAAAAGCAGTGCTATATATATATATATATAAAAAAATAACATTCTGTACTCTCCCTATGTAGAACTGAAATGTGCTTCTATAAAAAATCAACCAAACACTTGATTTTCACCAAAACCTATATCCTAGATCCTTTAAAAATGTGTGTCCTTAAATATAATAATTTTATCCAGACCTCTGTGTTCATGGAGGGATTGAGCTGCCTCTTATTGCCAAGATAAAAAACAAACAAACATATTATATACAACGTAACCTTTTCATGCCAGGTTAAATTTGTCTACATCAGAACAACCTTACAATGTAAACAAATTGAAATCTTGCGATTGTGTATGCGATTGCGAGATTTTAATGATGGGATCGGGTCAGGGGGGCATCCGTATGACGCTAGATACCCTCACCATGACCTGATCCCATTCAGTAAGCGCTGTTGGCTTCAGGACAGCCAAACAGCTAGGACGTTCCATGCCATCCTAATGGTGCTAAAGCCCAGCGCAGTTAGGACGATATGGAACGTCTTAACATCAGTAAAAGGTTAAGGCTAGATTACAAGTGGAGCTGTAAATTTCCATGAAAAATGTTATGTAATAAAAAAAAAATAAAAAAAAATAATATAACATAAAACATTACTAGTTTAAAAAACACAAACTAAATCAAAGAGGTAAACTCTATTTCTTTTTTATCTCTAGGCAATTCTTATGGACCATAGCTGCTCAACAAAAACAAAAATGTACACGCAGAACAGCACCCAGCCCTACTACGCTGCAGAAGAGGAGACAGAGAGTGACGAATAGCAGCGGGTCACACTGCACAATAGCTAGCTGTTTGTACAACATCCTATATTTCCCATATCACACTGAAAGATATCTGTCCTTAGTCATGCCATCAGTCGCTCAGTGATCTAGTAAAGAAGCCAAAGGTATTTTGTTTCCTACAACGTTGGAGCAGATGTTTATGTTTGTTGAAAAGATGGAGAAAAAGGGAAAATATCATCACCTAAAAAAAAAAAAAAAAAGTATCTGGAAGAGGGTACAGTTTCACTTCCAGTTTTATCATCTAATTATTATTTTCTTTATTTAATTTATTGGCAAACAGCATATGAATTAAACTGTTCTCTTGTGTCCCCCAACAGGCAGGCGTGTGTCATATTATAGTGAACAATTGTTTTAAGCTTGAGAAAAACAGAGTCACTCTGCTAGAATTAAACCGTCATGGAAGTCGTTAAAAACATTCATGATTAAGATACAGCATACAATTATTTTAAAAACAAAATTTCCAGTTTACTTATATTATTAGACATACCCATTTCTCTTTGCCTCATTGAAACGTAGCCTCTGTATACTGACGTAGGCTCAGGCACGTGCCTTAAGCACTATGGCCGGCATTTATCATCTGCCTTACGGAAAGTGTTCGCTAACGCAAACGCTTGTGCAATGCCGCCCCCTGCCAGCCCTAGCCCAATGACGCACAATTAGGGCTTGTCAATCACCCAGGGGTGAATGTACCCGGGGTGGTTTAATCTGCCAGCTAATAGCTGGCATACTGGTTAGGAAGCAGCAGTCTGACTTTCTAACCAGTCTAACTTTCGACTGCAAGAACCTGCAGCGATCAGCCCCTAGAGCGGCATACGCAGCTTGATAAATGGGGGCCTATATGTTAACTGTTTTTGTAACAATGTTATGCATATAGGTCTAGTTTCCATTGCTCTTGTAAAATTGTGGCAACATAAAACATTCCCATAGACTTTAATGGAGATACTTTTTGTTACCAGCAGCGTACAACATAACAGGAAACTAGAATATAGTTTCCCAGACCCGTGCACACTCCTGAGCCTACTTAAAGGGACAGTCAACACCAGAATTTTTGTTGTTTAAAAAGATAGATAATCCCTTTATTACCCATTCCCCAGTTTTGCAAAACCAACACGGTTATATTAATACACTTTTTATTTCTGTGACTAACTTGTATCTAAGCATCTTCTGACCGCCCCTAATCACATGACTTTTAGTTATTATCTATTGACTTGCATTTTAGCCAATTAGTGCAGTGTCTGCCACTAGCCACGGGCGTGATCATAATGCTATCTATATGGCCTACATGAGCTTGCTCTCCCCTGCTGTGAAAAGTAAATAAAATAGAGGCGGCCTTCAAGGGCTTAGAAATTATCATATGTGCCTTCCTAGGTTTAGCTTTCAACTAGAATACCAAGAGAACACAGCAAAATTGTTGATAAAAGTAAATTGGAAAGTTGTTTAAAATGACATGCCCTATTTGAAAAATGAAAGGTTTTTTGGACTTGACTGTCCCTTTAAGCATGCTCTAATAGAAACAGGCTAAGTTTCAACAATAGTTCAAAACCTAAACGTTCAATTTTAATGTGACACTGAACCCAGTTTATTTTTCTTTTGTGATTCAGATAGAGGATGCATTTTTTAACAACTTTCCAATTTACATCTATTATCTGATTTGTTTCCTTCTCTTTGGTATCCTTTGTTGAGAAGCATACCTAAGCAGGCTCAGGAGATGCTAATTGGTGGCTGCACTCATGTTTTTGGCTTACTCATGTGCATTGCTGTTTCTTCAGGAAAGTATGCTAGGTGAATAAAGCAAATTAGATAATAAAAATAAATTGGAAAAAGTGTTTAAAATTGTATTCTCTATCTGAATCATGAAAGAAAAAATTAGTTTCATGTCCCTTTAATTGTGAATTCCACATCCCTTGAAGACTGGTTTAAAAAGATATATATCTTAATAAACAAAGTTTTTATGTGATGATAAAGCCCCTTAGACAATATTATAAATGTGTCTATGCCAATGGTTACCAAGGATAGATCTAAAAAGTCATATTGAACAAAATAAGCACACTCAATTACTATCCTCCCCAAACACATTGCAAGTTGGATTGCTCTACTTAAAGGGACACTGTACCCAAAATTTTTCTTTTGTGATTCAGATTGAGCATGAAATTTTAAGCAACTTTCTAATTTACTTCTATTATCAACTTTTCTTCATTCTCTTAGTATCTTTATTTGAAATGCAAGAATGTAAGTTTAGATGCCGGACCATTTTTGGTGAACAACCTGGGTTGTCCTTGCTGATTGGTGGATAAATTCATCCACCAATAAAAAAGTGCTGTCCAGAGTACTGAAACCAAAAAAAAGCTTAGATGCCTTCTCTTTCAAATAATGATAGCAAGAGAACGAAGAAAAATTGATAATAGGAGTAAATTAGAAAGTTGCTTAAAATTGCATGCTCTTTCTGAATTACAAAAGAAAAAAAATTGGGTTCAGTGTCCCTTTAACACAGCACGGCTCATATATTTATTAACTAGTCCTAAAGCCTGTGTACACGGGCCAATTTCTGCATTGCAGCGGTCCCATCCGGCCTGCCCGGCCACACCTCCTTGCCACGTCCACTCCCATCAACCACGCCCTCATCCACCCTCTCTGCTGTTTGATCCTCACTGACTGATCCTTCGTTACGGCCAGGTTTGTTTGTCCTCGCGCATGACAGCTTCGGACAAACATACCTGGCCTTTTATTATATAGGTATACCTGAGTAATGATTACTATTACATATTAGGAAAAATATTAGAAATATTGCAAATTTTGATTAGTGCGTTACATGTGTAGGGGAACTCAGATATAGAAACTTTGAGTTTTAAGAACCATGTAAAGATGTCATTATTAGACTGTGGACAACTAAAATGTAATTGTTAAAAAAAAAAAAAATGTTCCAGCTAAGAATGTTTCTGTGTTGTATACATCAACAAATAGTCTGACAAAATGATTGGAGTGGATGTACCTGTATACAGAATGTCTCACACTAAGTGGTCACATGCTAGAATAACTGCTTATGTGTATAAAGACGTCTTCATATGCAGGGCTAACCGATTAGGCTCTAGACTCTAGGATTTGCCATAGCCAATCAGTTAACTCTGCACATCTACATCCCTTAACTGGAAATAGTAACTAATATAAGTAGTATTTCAGACCAATTATGTTTTTTTTATACATTAAGTATAGAAACACATCTGAATGGAATGAAAGTAATGATATATTATTTTATATAAACCTTGTCCTGCAATGTCATAAAAATTGCTATTTATTTTAATGGGTATCTTATCTTAGCTGAATTATTTTCCCTTGCTTCTTCTAAAAGTACCAAAGTCACCAGAACCTGCAGTGCTGTAAATAACTCCTACATTGACTTTGGACTGGGCACAAACATGCCTGGCAGCCAATCTCGGACAAGATAGGAAGCACCAGAAGTCCCCTGAGGCAAAGGTGCTTTTAGAAGGAACAACGGAGCAAACTTTAAAAGGACATTAAACACTTCTTTCTTTTGTGCAAAAAATATGCTTCTACCAGTTCCCAGAGAGGCCAAAACACAAATTATCTATTTTTTTTCCCAAAATGCTGCAAATAACTTTAGGCAAGTTTCAGCATTTTTTTGGGGGGAAAAAAACGTTAGAGAATTTGCTTCTCTTGCAGTTTTTGCACAAAAGCAAGAGGTATTAAGTACCCCTTTAAATGAGGTATATCTTTGGCTTATGTTATGTTGCACACAAATTACGCAGAATAGATGTTTTTATGTGACCTGTGTATTAAACATTGAGCCCATCTGCTTGTATGCAGAAGACTGTCCTCACACAGCATTGTAATTGAAGAATTTTGTGAGGTATTTATGTCCCGCTAATACGCCTTACCAAGTAAAAGGAAGCTTTTATAGCAATTTCTATAAATATTGTTGAAAAACTTTATTTTATGTATTTAATTTTATTATATAATATATTTTTAACTACTGTATGTGTATTGTAAATGTGTATAAATGCATATAACCAAATAATTTTATTTATTTTTTCTATATAAGTAGCTTTGGTAGGACTGCTTGGGCCTATATTACTCAGAGGTTTGTATGCCCATACTCCGGGCATGAATGACAGATTTTGGGGAGGGGAAGAACTGCCTGTAGTCAGTTGTTGTATAAATTGATCTTATGTTAACTATGTTTATTAAATGGTTCCACATAAAATACCAGTCATCTTCCACATTTAATAAAATTGGAAGATTTTGCCAATTTGTAGTTTTGTGTGTTGCCGCACGTATGATTTTTGTATATGCCAGTTTTAAATGGTCCCACAATCTGAAATAGGGGTTATGCCATGAAAATTGGTATAAATTGCTGGGAAACATTGCCTTTAACATCTTGTCGCACCCATAGAATAGAAATACATGTCAAAGCAATATGATGTAGCTATCTCTGTCCACCAAGGGGTTAAATTAACTAGAAAAGTAAAAATTAAACATCCACAGTTCAAATAGAGCGTGCAATTTTAAGAGACTTTTCAATTTACCACTGTTGTCTGATTTACTTTGTTCTTTTAGTATCATTTGTTGAAAAACATACCTAGATTCACTTAAGAGCTGCAATGCACTACTTGGAGATAGTTGATGATTGGTGGCTACTCACATATGCCTCTTGCCATTGGCTCACCATATGTTTTCAGCTAGGTCCTAATAGAGCATTTGTGCTTTCGAGCTAACTTTAACTATGCATTTAACCACTTTGCAGTAGTTAAATACAGAGCTATATGCAAGCAATAGTGCACTAATAAAAGGTAACACAGAGCATTATGTTTTATACTTTTATGCCAAGTTAGATTACCTTGGTGTGTGTTCCTAAGCTTGATGAGTCAGGGTAATTAGAATGCCATTTTTAACCCAATTAATATAGTCTATGAAATTCTGCTGATGGTTGGACTGACCAAACTAGACTATTTACTGATATTACTCAGCTACAAGTGGTTTAACTTTCCCAAAAAACATTAACATAAAATCTAATGACTTGGCTTTAACAGCCTAATAATACAAATGCTCACACATGAATGGGGGGAAAAAAGTTGACATAAAACGTATTCTGTAGTTCATTAAAGGGGCATGCAAAAGTTAGTTTTAGCAATCTGATCATTCAGAAGTACTCATTCTGCAATGCCCAAATTCTTTACTTATCTGCAAGAAACTTGCTTGGCAATGTGACAAAAAGCATCTAGCAGTGTTATATGTTACCTTCAAATCGTGCCCTGTAAAATATTCTTCTATTGGCTTTAAAGGGACAGATGGTAATTATAAACCACAAATACATAATCACGTCATAAAGATGTCATTTTTCATCACTAAAACTGATATTTTAAATTATTCTCATGAACTCTTCATAGGTGACCACACATATCTTTGTGTTTAGAATAGTAGACCACTTCCAGAACCAGATTTATAACATATAACTATTGCCAGAGAATAGCTTGTGCAGATAAACAGCTGCAACAAATTATCCTCTAATGACACAATAAAAATTTGGTCTTTTTGTTTTTCACTGTTGCTGGCATAAACATATATATAGGTACATTATATTTAAAAGGATTTTATAAAAACACAACATATTTCCTAAATGATGTATTTTAAATAGGCCACAGATTGTCTTTCATTTTCTAAGGATGTAATTTCTATCGGTTTTCTGTTGCAGCAGGTGCCCAACCTGAGTCGCACTCTAAATACAACTGAATGAACAAACAATTCAAGCTGTGTAAATATTACAGACAGGGCTAAACAAATGATGCAGTGCTTGCCAAACGAGTAGCATTTGTTTAATATCCCCTGGTCTCCAAAGCAGAGGTTTAAACACAAAAAAACCCCAATGCTGTTGCAAAAAAATAACATATTAAAGTCACTAATAGTTCTACAGCAACTGAAATGTTTAACATAAAAATAAGCCACACTTTTTGTTGTAAACTTATATACTATATTATAAAAATACAGTTAGTCAAACTGAAAAAAGGGTTTTAACAAACATTTAAGAAGTGTTATCCATTACAATATTTTGCTAAACTTTTATTGGGATGCAGGGAATAATAATGGATATCTGGATTTGTGTAGAGTACAAAAGCTTTTTTTATGTTCGTTGTGTTTTGACATAAATACTAAATAAAATTTTAAAAAAGAAAACATTCTGATTTAAAGGGACACTGAACCCAATTTTTTTCTATCGTGCTTCAGATAGAGCATGCAATTTTAAGCAACTTTCTAATTTACTCCTATTATCACATTCTTTTCATTCTCTTGGTATCTTTATTTAAAATGCAAGAATGTAAGTTTAGATGCCGGCCCATTTTTGGTGAACACACTGTGTTGTTCTTGCTGATTGGTAGAGAAATTCATCTACCAATAAACAAGTGCTTTCCATGGTTCTGAACAAAACAAACAGCTTAGATGCCTTCTTTTTCAAATAAAGATAGCAAGAGAACTAAGAAAAATTGATAATAGGAGTAAATTGGAAAGTTGTTTAAAATTGCATGCTCTATCTGAATCATGAAAGAAAAAAAAATTGGGTTCAGTGTCCCTTTAAGACTGATTCATCTAGAAATCTTTATTTTTAGGCTGCGAAAAGGAATGAAGCACAGCATGGTAATATGAAAAATTAATGAAAACACATCAGAATTGCGATCTGTCTAAATTAGACTATTTGGAATGGATTGAAAACAAAACATATTTTCCTTTTGAAGTGATAGTAAAGTTATAGTGGGGACTTTTTTGATATTGGCAATAAGAACTTTGAAATGTACATTCTCCCTCCCTCTGTTCTCTAAAAATATTTTAATTATATATATATATTTCTTACATACTTTTCATTCCAAAGAATATCAATTGCTGACCGCAATTGAAAGAATGTACTTGAATAGCACTCAACAGCACAAGGTCAAATAATTGCTAAAGATACCATAGGTAAAGAAGCCCTAAGAAAGGCGGATTTTTAAAACTTAACTTTTAATATAAATGTTAAAATTGAAATGTGAAAATTAAAAAGTCACAGACAGTGTGATAGTGAATGAATGAGGCCCTGAGGGAAAGTTTCTCTCCGGGATCAAGGTATATCTATTCTAAAAACCCTGGTATGATCTCCAGAGGATATACCATAAATCATATAGGGGCAAAACACATCTAATGTATCGCTCTGGTTATTTTAGACATATGTCACAGTCGAGGTATAGTTGCCCCTATTGATGCTCAGTATGTAAATGGAAGATATCTATAATGGTATGATACCACAGTATTGTTTATGTGATACAATTTCCTCTAGGAGATCCGTGTGAGAGATGATAATCACTTATTGTGTACCTGGGTTAGGAGTGCCCCCAGAAACTCTCTGATTATCAATAGATCATAGATAATGGTTGGGTTTTCTTTTCTTCTTCTTTTTTCAATACTTTTCATTCCGCCTGCCCCCCTTGATTGGCAGTTTTTTTTCTGGTGACAGTTTTGGCTGTCACCCTATGAAAGTTGTTGCTGCATGGCTTGTAGATTAACTGTGCTGGCGTGCCTGACTGGGTTGGCACGTGTGTTTTAGGGGCCAAATGCTCACTCAATCAGCACCCTATCTGCCAAGGGGGAGACCTCATGACCTAAATGTAAATAGTGAATTGCAACTTCTGCTCTGATTCACTGTTTACTCATGAGCAGTTCACCTATCACTAAGAAGCGTGCATACTACAAACTAAATAAAAAGGATTTATTTTAAAATGCAAGTTATAATAATAGCACTCTAGGTTGGACTATTCTTATGGAATAAACTGTCATTTTATACAGTGCTTTCCTTTACCATCATTTTTACAGTCTTGGGTATAGCGGTTTGGTTCACTGTATAGGCCAATTCACATTGCATTCTGGGATCCAGACATATTGTGTGTTTAAAGGGGACTTTGGTTTTTCTATTGTATTTTGTTAAAAAATTGCATAATATAAAGTCTTCATTTTTTTCAGTGTTTTTATTTTAAAATATTCCTTGCAATTTCAGGGTAGCTAGCATATAGATACTATAACTTCCCACTGTTCTTTACAAAAAACATTTTATTATTATCACAGGAATAAGCCCCATAGAAATGTAGTGAAATGAGGAGTGAGAATCTTTGAATCACAGAGAAACTTAAAGTATTAAAGTACTTAGTAAAAAATCTAGAGCAGCCTTCCTCAAAATTGGCCCTCTAGAGGTTTTGGAACTCCATTTCCCATGATACTTAACCAGCTGATATGCTGGCTGAGCATTATGGAAAAACATAATTTATGTAAGAACTTACCTGATAAATTCATTTCTTTCATATTAGCAAGAGTCCATGAGCTAGTGACGTATGGGATATACATTCCTACCAGGAGGGGCAAAGTTTCCCAAACCTTAAAATGCCTATAAATACACCCCTCACCACACCCACAATTCAGTTTAACGAATAGCCAAGAAGTGGGGTGATAAGAAAAAAGTGCGAAAGCATATAAAATAAGGAATTGGAATAATTGTGCTTTATACAAAAAAATCAAAACCACCACAAAAAAGGGCGGGCCTCATGGACTCTTGCTAATATGAAAGAAATGAATTTATCAGGTAAGTTCTTACATAAATTATGTTTTCTTTCATGTAATTAGCAAGAGTCCATGAGCTAGTGACGTATGGGATAATGATTACCCAAGATGTGGATCTTTCCACACAAGAGTCACTAGAGAGGGAGGGATAAAATAAAGACAGCCAATTCCTGCTGAAAATAATCCACACCCAGAATAAAATTTTAATGAAAAAACATAAGCAGAAGATTCAAACTGAAACCACTGCCTGAAGTACGTTTCTACCAAAAACTGCTTCAGAAGAAGAAAACACATCAAAATGGTAGAATTTAGTAAAAGTATGCAAAGAGGATTAAGTTGCTGCTTTGCAAATCTGATCAACCGAAGCTTCATTCCTAAACGCTCAGGAAGTATAAACTGACCTAGTAGAATGAACTGTAATCCTTTGAGGCGGAGTGTTACCCGACTCAACATAGGCATGATGAAATAAAGATTTCAACCAAGATGCCAAAGAAATGGCAGAAGCTTTCTGGCCTTTTCTAGAACCGGAAAAGATGACAAATAGACTAGAAGTCTTTCGGAAAGACTTAGTAGCTTCAACATAATATTACAAAGCTCTAACAGCATCCAAAGAATGCAATGATTTCTTCTTAGAATTCATAGGATTAGGACAAAATGAAGGAACCACAATTTCTCTACTAATGTTGTTAGAATTCACAACCTTAGGTAAAAAATTCAAAAGAAGTTCGCAGCACCGCCTTATCCTGATGCAAAATCAGAAAAGGAGACTCACAAAAAAGAGTAGATAATTCGGAGACTCTTCTGGCAGAAGAGATGGCCAAAGAAACAAAACTTTCCAAGAAAGTAATATAACGACCAAAGAATGCATGGGTTCAAAAGGAGGAGCTTGAAGAGCCCCCAGAACCAAATTCAAACTCCAAGGAGGAGAAATTGACTGAATGACAGGTTTTATACGAACCAAAGGTTGTACAAAACAATGAATATCAGGAAGATTAGCAATCCTTCTGTGAAAAAGAACAGAAAGAACAGAGATTTGTCTTTCAATGAACTTGCGGACAAACCTTTATCTAAACCAACCTGAAAAAACTGAAAAATTCTCGGTATTCAAAAAAAGAATGCCAAGAAAAAAGATGAGAAAGACACTAAGAAATATAAGTCTTCCAGACTCTATAATATATCTCTCTAGATACAGATTTACGAGCCTGTCACATAGTATCAATCACAGAGTCAGAGAAAACCTCTTTGACCAAGAATCAAGCGTTCAAACTCCATACCTTAAAATTAAGGTTTTGAGATCCTGATGGAAAAAAGAACCTTGAGACAGAAAGACTAGTCTTAACGGAAGAGTCCACAGCTGGCAAGAGGCCATCCGGACAAGATCCGCATACCAAAACCTGTGAGGCCATGCTGGAGCTACCAGCAGGACAAACGAACATTCCTTTAGAATATTGGAGAATACCCTTGGAAGAAGAAATAGAGGCGGAAAGATATAGGCAGGATGACACTAGTAAGAAAGAGATAATGCATCCACTGCCTCCGCCCGAGGATCCCGGGATCCGGACAGATACCAGGGAAGTTTCTTGTTTAGATGAGAAGCCATCAGATCTATTTCTGGGAGTTCCCACATTTGAACAATCTGAGGAAATACCTCTGGGTGAAGAGACCATTCGCCCAGGTGCAACGTTTGGCGACTGAGATAATCCGCTTTCCAATTGTCCATACCTGGGATATGAACCGCAGAGATTAGACAGGAGCTGGATTCCGCCCAAACCAAAATTCGAGATACTTCTTTCATAGCCAGAGGACTATGAGTCCCTCCTTGATGATTGATGTATGCCACAGTTGTGACATTGTCTATC
The DNA here is from genome assembly GCF_027579735.1 of Bombina bombina. Classification (NCBI taxonomy): domain Eukaryota; kingdom Metazoa; phylum Chordata; class Amphibia; order Anura; family Bombinatoridae; genus Bombina; species Bombina bombina. The sequence goes on along the minus strand of NC_069507.1, from coordinate 227,066,513 downwards.
TGAAAACAAATGAACAACTCTCTCTTCAGAAGAGGCCAAGACTGAAGAGCTCTGAAAATTGCACGGAGTTCCAAAATATTTATCGGAAATCTCACCTCCTGAGATTCCCAAACCCCTTGTGCCGTCAGATACCCCCACACAGCTCCCCAACCTGTAAGACTTGCATCTGTTGACATTATAGTCCAGGTCGGAAGAACAAAGAAGCCCCCTGAACTAAACGATGGTGATCTGTCCACCATGTCAGAGAGTGTCGTATAATCGGTTTAAAGATATTAATTGAGATATCTTTGAGTAATCCCTGCACCATTGGTTCAGCATACAGAGCTGAAGAGGTCGCATGTGAAAACGAGCAAAGGAGATCGCATCTGATGCGACAGTCCTAAGACCTAAAATTTCCATGCATAAGGCTACCAAAGGGAATGATTGTGACTGAAGGTTTTGACAAGCTGATATCAATGTTAAACTTCTCTTGTCTGACAAGGACAAAGTCATAGACACTGAATCTATCTAGAAACCTAAAAAAGGTTACCCTTGTCTGAGGAATCAATGAACTGATTGGTAAATTGATCCTCCAACCATAAACTTGAAGAAACAACACAAGTCGAATCGTATGAGATTCTTCGAAAATAAGAAGACTGAGCAAGTACCAAGATATCGTCCAAATAAGGAAATACCAAAACCCTGTTCTCTGATTACAGAAAGAAGGGCACCGAGAACCTTTGAAAAAAATTCTTGGAACTGAGGCTAGGCCAAACGGTAGAGCCACAAAACTGGTAATGCTTGTCTAAAAAGAGAATCTCAGACACTAAAAGTGATCTGGATGAATCGGAATATGCAGATACACATCCTGTAAATCTATTGTAGACATATAATGCCCTTGCTAAACAAAAGGCAGGATAGTCCTACAGTAACCATCTTGAATGTTGGTATCCTTACATAGCGATTCAATATTGATAGATCCGGAACTGGTCTGAAGGAATTGACCTTCTTTGGTACAATGAAGAGATAAAATAAAACCCCAGCCCCTGTTCCAGAACTGGAACTGGCATAATTACTCCAGCCAACTCTAGATCTGAAACACATTTCAGAAATGCTGAGCCTTTGCTGTGTTAACTGGGACACGGGAAAGAAAAAAATCTCTTAGCAGGAGGCCTTAATTTGAAGCCAATTCTGTACCTTCTGAAACAATGTTCTGAAACCAGAAATTGAGAACAGAATTGATCCAAATTCCTTGAAGAAAACGTAATCTGCCCCATACCAGCTGAGCTGGAATAAGGGCCGCACCTTCATGGGTACTTAGGAGCTGGCTATAGATTTCTATAAGGCTTGGATATATTCCAAACTGGAAATAGTTTCCAAACTGATACCGCTCCTGAGGAAGAAAGATCAGGCTTTTGTTCCTTGATGTGAGGAAAGGAACGAAAATGATTATTAGACCTAATTTTACCTTAGATTTTTTATCCTTTGGTAAAAAAGTTCCCTTCCTTCCAGAAACAGTTGAGATAATAATTTATTACCCTGGAAAGAAAGGGAAAGCAAAGTTGACTTAGAAGACATATCAGCATTCCAAGTTTAATCCATAAAGCTTTTCTAGCTAAAATAGCTAGAGACATATACCTGACATCAACTCTAATGATATCAAAAGATGGTATCACCAATAAAATTATTAGCATGTTATAGAATAATAATAATGCTATAAAATTATGATCTGTTACTTGTTGCGCTAAAGCTTCTAACCAAAAAGTTGAAGCTGCAGCAACATCCGCTAAAAATATAGCAGGTCTAAGAAGATTACCTGAACATAAGTAAGCTTTTCTTAGAAAGGATTCAATTTTCCTATCTAAAGGATCCTTAAATGAAGTACTATCTGCCGTAGGAATAGTAGTACATTTAGCAGGAGTAGAGACAGCCCCATAACCTTAGGGATTTTGTCCCAAAAAAACTCTAATCTGTCAGATGGCACAGGATATAATTGCTTAAACGTTTTAAAAGGAGTAAAAGAATTACCCAAATTATTCCATTCCCTGGAAATTACTTCAGAAAATAGCATCAGGGAGATTAAACACTTCTGGAATAACTACAGGAGATTTAAAAACCTTATTTAAACGTTTAGATTTAGTATCAAGAGGACCAGAATCCTCTATTTCTAATGCAATTAATACTTCTTTAAATAAAGAACCATTTATCAGAATCAGCATGATAATGTTCATTTAAAAATTCATCTGAAAAAAGAGAAGTTTTAAAAGACTTTTATGTAAACTAGAAGGAGAAATAACAGACATAGCCTTCTTAATGGATTTAAAAAATAAAATCTCTTATGTTTATCAGGAACACTCTGAAAATTAGATGTTGACGGAACAGCAACAGGTAATGTAACAGTACTAAAGGAATTTTTATCTGCATTAATAAGTTTGTCATGACATGCAATACAAACAACAGCTGGAGAAACAGATACCAAAATTTATAGCAGATACACTTAGCTTGGTAGCTCCAGCACCGGGCAGTGATTTTCCTGAAGTATCTTCTGACTCAGTTGCAACGTGGAACATCTTGCAATATGTAATAGAAAAAACAACATATAAAGCAAAATTGATCAAATTCCTTAAATGACAGTTTCAGAAATGGGAAAAAAATGCCATAGAACAAGATTCTAGCAACCAGAAGCAATAAATAATGAGACTTAAATAATGTGGAGACAAAAGCGACGCCCATATTTTTTTTTTTTTAGCGCCAAATAAGACGCCCACATTATTTGGCGCCTAAATGCTTTTGGCGCCAAAAATGACGCCACATCCGGAACGCCGACATTTTTGGCGCAAAAGAACGTCAAAAAAATGACGCAACTTCCGGCGACACGTATGACGCCGGAAACAGAAAAGATTTTTGCGCCAAAAAAGTCCGCGCCAAGAATGACGCAATAAAATGAAGCATTTTCAGCCCCCGCGAGCCTAACAGCCCACAGGAAAAAAGTCAAATTTTTTAAGGTAAGAAAAAAAGATTGAATCAAATGCATTATCCCAAATATGAAACTGACTGTCTGAAAAAAAGGAATGTTGAACATCCTGAGTCAAGGCAAATAAATGTTTGAATACATATATTTAGAACTTTATAAAAAAGTGCCCAACCATAGCTTTAGAGTGTCACAAAAAATAAGACTTACTTACCCCAGGACACTCATCTACATGTTTGTAGAAAGCCAAACCAGTACTGAAACGAAAATCAGCAGAGGTAATGGTATATATATATGAGTATATCGTCGATCTGAAAAGGGAGGTAAGAGATGAATCTCCACGACCGATAACAGAGAACCTATGAAATAGACCCCGTAGAAGGAGATCATTGAATTCAAATAGGCAATACTCTCCTCACATCCCTCTGACATTCACTGCACGCTGAGAGGAAAACCGGGCCCCAACTTGCTGCGGAGCGCATATCAACGTAGAATCTAGCACAAACTTACTTCACCACCTCCATAGGAGGCAAAGTTTGTAAAACTGAATTGTGGGTGTGGTGAGGGGTGTATTTATAGGCATTTTAAGGTTTGGGAAACTTTGCCCCTCCTGGTAGGAATGTATATCCCATACGTCACTAGCTCATGGACTCTTGCTAATTACATGAAAGAAATGTAGTTCCAAAACCTCTGGAGGTGATGGCGAAACCTTGGCACTCCAGATGTTTCAACACTACATTGCCCATAATGCTCGACTGCACTTCAGAGTGCTTAAACATCATGGGAAATGTAGTTCTGAAACATCCGGAGTGCCAAGGTTTGCCAAGCATATGGTGATCAAATCTAGACTGGATAATAATAATTGTTTTAGGTCTTGAACCCACAGGGTGCATTATTAATTGTGTTTTTTTTAATACAATAATGCTTATAAATTGTATGTATTATAAAAATACATGTTTAGGTATTTAAGCTAGGTACGTGCAGGAGAACAAGGGTAATAGATGATAATTTAAAGGGACATTAATAACTTTGAAATAGTAATATAAGATGTATAATTATATGCAGTAAAGCAACTTTGCAATATACTTTCATTATTTATTTTCGTTAAAACAAGGGTAACACACATATTTAAAAAATCCAGACATTGACTACAATGACTTTATAGAAAAATCCAGTGGGGACCAGTGTTAATACTGTTAGGGCCTTGTTATTATTATAGTCACACTTCCCCTCTGAAAATGAGTTATAATAATTAGCTTCAAAAGTCTATGCTCACTGCATATAATGTGTGTAATGCTTAAACACGTGATTCTAAATGATCCTTATACTGTGAACATGGCGTGTTCCCTTTGTTACCTGTGTGAATTCGTGCAACTCCGTTGCAGTCGCTATAAAAAGGATACTGTTATACAAATGCTGACATGTCATAGGTTACAGGTAGTAAAAAATGATGACAGAAATCAAGTATCAATTGATAGCATATTGCTCTAAAATAAACAAAAATTTGAATGCTGTTCAAACAAGCCTCACTTTAAATAATTTTTATGGTTAAACTGCTGTTGCAGTGTTATATAAACCTCGCTATGAGTGAGTTGGACCGCTGTAGCGGCGTTATGTAAACCTCGCTGTGAGGAAGTTTTTAGGTTAAGCCGTTATAATGGCCTTTACGTGAAATGCTCTATTCTTCTCAAACAGTGCTCTCAAGTCATTGAGTATACACACTTGTAAAGTGACAAAAATCTATTGTCTCAAAATGTCCAAACTTGTGCTAGTGAGCAGTTTAGAGGACAGTTGAATTCTATTACATTTTTAAAATAATTCTACATCAATTGCCCCCTTGAATATCTAGGTTCACTAGAGAGTCAGTGCATTCAGTTTTGTTATACTCATCAGTAAAGGTTGACTATGTAAGAAGTGGTAGAGATAGTAGTTAACAGCAATTTGTTAAATTGATTATAAGTCTGGCACAACCAGAAGATTCCAGCCTCTTAGAAGAAGAATTACGTAACTTATAACATCTTTTTCACATTAAACTAACAATCTAAACCATTAAAGGATGGAGTGGTAGAAACCCAGAGCTTGCCTAGAATGCAGAAAATGCATTTAATTAAGTTTAACTGGCAAAACACAAGTAAGCCATTGTAACAGAGTGATAATACTTTGACCCCATTGACAACCCACCTGCCCCTGCTGCCTCTAAACTTCTCACTCACTAACTCCTTCGGCCTCTCACAATCCACCCTATTCCCTACCCACCGTGATGGACACTCTATTGATCTGGTATTCTCCTATCTCTGCTCTCTCTCTGATGTTGCCTGTCGCCCATTTCCCATCTTAGACCACTATCTGCTCACCTTTAATCTTAAAATACAGGCTAAACCCAATTCCCCCCTTGCCCCCGCACCTGTAGAAATCTGCACACTGTAGACCCTCCCCAACCTTATTCAAATACACCTCCCCCACACTTCCACGATATCCTGCCCTGACCTTGCTATAACCCACTATAATACCCTCTCCTCTGCACTTGACACTCTTGCTCCACCCCAACTTCACAAAGCCCCACGTCAGCAGCTCCAGCCTTGGCACTCCCAGCAAACACGCCACCTGCAAAAATGCTCCCGCACTGCTGAACGTGCCTGGAGGAAATCAGGCTATGAACCAGATTTCATGCACTATAAGTTCATTCTTCACTCTTACACCTCTGCCCTTCACCTAGCTAAGCAAACCTACTTCTCTTCTCTTATATTCACTCACTCTTTAAACCCTAAAAGACACTTCTCCATTTTCAAATCTCTCCTCTACCCACCTGCACCGCCCCCTCATCTGCATTCAGTGCTTAAGACCTAGCTGACTACTTTTTCAATAAAACACTTACCATCCGAAGAAACATCCCAACTTCTCTCCCAGTCACCCCCTCTGCCACTCTCTGCACTGTCCTCCCTACCACTGAGAGTGAAGTGGCTTCCCTATTGTCTTACTCACACCTCACTACCTGCCCACTTGACCCTATTCCTTCACATCTAATACCTTCTGTCTCCCACCCTCACTCCGGCTCTTACTCATATATTCAACATATCCCTTTCTACCGGCTCATTCCCTGCCTCCTTCAAACATGCAAAGGTCACCCCGACCCTCCAAAAACCCTCCCTTGACCATAACTCTCAGCAAACTACCGCCCCATATCACTGCTCCCAAAAATCTTTGAAAAACTAGCTTTTGATCACCTAACACACTTCTTGTCCTCCAACTCATTGCTCAACCCCCTGCAATCTGGCTTCCGTCCCCAACACTCAACTGAGACTGCCCTCACCATGGTTACTAACAATCTCCTTTCTGCTAAAAACAAAGGCAACTGCTCTATACTCATCTTACTTGACCTCTCTGCTGCCTTTGACATTGTTGACCACCAAGACTCTCAGCTATCTTGGGCTCACTGCCCTCTCCTGAATTCACTCTTATCTCTCTAACAGATCCTTCTCTGTCTTTTTTGCTGGTGACTCCTCCTCTCCATTGCCTCTGTCTATTGGCGTACCTCAAAGCTTTGTCCTGGGTTCTCTATTTACACCTCTTCACTGGGTAAACTCATCAACAGCTATGGCTTCAACTGTCACCTCTATGCTGATGATACCCAGATCTACCTTTCCACCCCTGCACTCTCTCCTTCTGTCAATTCTCACATCAGTGACTGCTTATCTGGTATTTCCTCCTGGATGGCCTCTCACCACCTAAAAATAAACATGTCCAAGACCGAAATACTTCTAATCCTCCCCCCTAACTCTACTCCAGTTTCTAAATTTTCCATCACTGTTGGCGGCACCATCTCCCCGTCTGCTGCCTCGGAGTCACACTTGACTCAAATCTGTCCTTCATTCCCCACATACAATTGCTCTCTTCATCCTGCCGCAACCACCTACGGTATATCTCCAAAATGTGTCCGTTTTTGAGTGCTGAAACTACTAAACAGCTAATCCACTCCCTGGTAAATTCCCAACTTGACAACTGTAAAAACTTACTATCTGGCCTCCCTCTCTCCCCTTCAATCCATCATTTGCAAGGCTAATCCACCTCTCTTGACGCTCTGTTTCAGCTGCACCTCTCTGTGAGTCCCTTCACTGTCTCCCCATTCACAGCAGAATTAAATTTCAAATTCTCACCCTGACCTACAAAGCCCTCACGAATGCTGCCCAACCCTACCTGTCCTTACTCATCAACAAATATACTCCAGCCCGCAACCTAAGAACCAACAATGACCTGCTTCTTGTGTTCTCTACCATCACTTCCTCTCATGCTAGACTACAGGACTTCTCTTGTGCGTCACCAACCCTCTGGAACACACTTCCTCAAGCTGTCAGACTTTCCCCTAACCTCTCCTCCTTTAAACATTCCCTCAAGACCTTTTTGTTCAGGGAAGCTTATCACCCGACTCATTAACAGATTAACTTCACTTACGTAACAGTTGCCCTAATCTATCTGCTCACTAATATCATTCTCATCTTTGCAGTCCCCACCTCCTGTTTCCCATCCTCCTACCCATCTAGATTGTAAGTTCCACGGTAATAGGGCACTCAATTCCCCCTGTATTTGTCTGTAAAATTTGGTATCTTATTGTATTGTTTATAAATAAAGAAGAATATTAATACTAACTCTGTTTCTGCTATGCTTGGGCTGGTGCTACCCGATCCTTTCAGGAAGAGGAATCAATACTATCAATACTAATATTTGGAAAACCATTAGACACCAGGTTGGAGCAGCACAACCTATGCTAACATTTTCCAAAAAGAAACAGAACTAAAGTCACCCTTAAGAATTCTATGGCAATTTTATATAAATAATTTATATAATCTGCTCATTATCCAATAATCTTACTAGCAACACATCTCTTGCATCTTTCTGAACAACTTTCATCTTATTTTATTACTACTATATTTTATTGTTTCTATGAAGAATTAAAGTATATGATAAACTATTTAAAAACTAAAAAAGTATATTAACATTTCCTTCTTATTGTTTAATATTAAAACAAATTCATATCAAAGGAAGTAATACAGGCATATAACCACATAAATTGCAAAAGTATGATATAGCTGTCCTCTTTACAAAACATTGTATTACTTGTCTGATAAAACAGTTTTATTTTTATTAAATAATTACTGAACAATTTCCTTTTATTAGATATGCAGGTTAGAACTTCAGGTAGGACATGGTTAGAACTCAGGATAAATGAATTACCCATAATAAACATAATGTTATTACCCCTAGAACATATGCAACTATATTTGGATATGGATACAAAGTCATTCTTGTGAGTTTCAGATTCCAGTGGGACTTTCTTCAGTCTGAAAGTGGGATATCTTCACATAGTATGGAATACTGGCAAGCACTGACCCAGGAAAAACATAATTTATGCTTACCTGATAAATTCCTTTCTTCTGTTGTGCGATCAGTCCACGGGTCATCATTACTTCTGGGATATAACTCCTCCCCAACAGGAAATGCAAGAGGATTCACCCAGCAGAGCTGATATAGCTCCTCCCCTCTACGTCAGTCCCAGTCATTCGACCAAGAATCAACGAGAAAGGAGTAACCAAGGGTGAAGTGGTGACTGGAGTATAATTTAAAAAATATTTACCTGCCTTAAAAAACAGGGCGGGCCGTGGACTGATCGCACAACAGAAGAAAGGAATTTATCAGGTAAGCATAAATTATGTTTTCTTCTGTTATGTGCGATCAGTCCACGGGTCATCATTACTTCTGGGATACCAATACCAAAGCAAAAGTACACGGATGACGGGAGGGATAGGCAGGCTCATTATATAGAAGGAACCACTGCCTGAAGAACCTTTCTCCCAAAAATAGCCTCCGAAGAAGCAAAAGTGTCAAATTTGTAAAATTTGGAAAAAGTATGAAGCGAAGACCAAGTTGCAGCCTTGCAAATCTGTTCAACAGAGGCCTCATTCTTAAAGGCCCAAGTGGAAGCCACAGCTCTAGTGGAGTGAGCTGTAATTCTTTCAGGAGGCTGCTGTCCAGCAGTCTCATAGGCTAAACGTATTATGCTACGAAGCCAGAAAGAGAGAGAGGTAGCAGAAGCTTTTTGACCTCTCCTCTGTCCAGAATAAACGACAAACAAGGAAGAAGTTTGGCGAAAATTTTTAGTTGCCTGCAAGTAGAACTTGAGGGCACGAACTACATCCAGATTGTGTAGAAGACGTTCCTTCTTTGAAGAAGGATTTGGACATAAGGATGGAACAACAATCTCTTGATTGATATTCCTGTTAGTAACTACCTTAGGTAAGAACCCAGGTTTAGTACGCAGAACTACCTTGTCTGAGTGAAAGATCAGATAAGGAGAATCACAATGTAGGGCTGATAACTCAGAGACTCTTCGAGCCGAGGAAATAGCCATTAAAAATAGAACTTTCCACGATAACAATTTTATATCAATGGAATGAAGGGGTTCAAATGGAACACCTTGTAAAACGTTAAGAACTAAGTTTAAACTCCATGGCGGAGCAACGGCTTTAAACACAGGCTTGATCCTAGCTAAAGCTTGACAAAAAGCCTGGACGTCTGGATTTTCTGACAGACGCCTGTGCAACAAGATGGACAGAGCTGAAATCTGTCCCTTTAATGAACTAGCCGATAAACCCTTTTCTAGACCTTCTTGTAGAAAGGACAATATCCTAGGGATCCTAACCTTACTCCAGGAGTAACGTTTGGATTCGCACCAGTATAGGTATTTGCGCCATATTTTATGGTAAATCTTTCTGGTAACAGGCTTCCTAGCCTGGATCAGGGTATCAATAACCGACTCAGAAAAACCACGCTTTGATAAAATCAAGCGTTCAATTTCCAAGCAGTCAGTTTCAGAGAAGTTAGATTTTGATGTTTGAATGGACCCTGTATCAGAAGGTCCTGTCTCAGAGGTAGAGACCAAGGCGGACAGGATGACATGTCCACTAGATCTGCATACCAAGTCCTGCGTGGCCATGCAGGCGCTATTAGAATCACAGATGCTCTCTCTTGTTTGATTTTCGCAATCAATCGAGGAAGCAGCGGGAAGGGTGGAAACACATAAGCCATCCCGAATTTCCAAGGTGCTGTCAAAGCATCTATCAGAACCGCTTCCGGATCCCTGGATCTGGACCCGTAGTGAGGAAGTTTGGCGTTCTGGCGAGACGCCATGAGATCTATCTCTGGTTTGCCCCAACGTCGAAGTATTTGGGCAAAAATCTCCGGATGAAGTTCCCACTCTCCCGGATGAAAAGTCTGGCGACTCAAAAAATCCGCCTCCCAGTTCTCCACTCCCGGGATGTGGATTGCTGACAGGTGGCAAGAGTGAGACTCTGCCCAGCGAATTATCTTTGATACTTCCATCATTGCTAGGGAGCTTCTTGTCCCTCCCTGATGGTTGATGTAAGCTACAGTCGTGATATTGTCCGACTGAAACCTGATGAACCCCTGAGTTGTTAATTGGGGCCAAGCTAGAAGGGCATTGAGAACTGCCCTCAATTCCAGAATGTTTATTGGAAGGAGACTCTCCTCCTGATTCCATAATCCCTGAGTCTTCAGAGAATTCCAGACAGCGCCCCAACCTAGTAGGCTGGCGTCTGTTGTTACGATTGTCCAGTCTGGCCTGCTGAACGGCATCCCCCTGGACAGGTGTGGCCGATAAAGCCACCATAGAAGAGAATTTCTGGTCTCTTGATTCAGATTCAGGGTAGGGGACAAATCTGAGTAATCCCCATTCCACTGACTTAGCATGCACAATTGCAGCGGTCTGAGGTGTAGGCGTGCAAAAGGTACTATGTCCATTGCCGCTACCATTAAGCCGATCACCTCCATGCATTGAGCCACTGACGGGTGTTGAATGGAATGAAGGACACGGCATGCATCCTGAAGCCTTGTTAACCTGTCTTCTGTCAGGTAAATCTTCATTTCTACAGAATCTATAAGAGTCCCCAAGAATGGAACTCTTGTGAGAGGAAAAAGAGAACTTTTCTTTTCGTTCACTTTCCATCCATGCGACCTTAGAAATGCCAGAACTAACTCTGTATGAGACTTGGCAGTTTGAAAGCTTGAAGCTTGTATTAGAATGTCGTCTAGGTACGGAGCTACCGAAATCCCTCGCGGTCTTAGTACCGCCAGAAGGGCGCCCAGAACCTTTGTGAAGATTCTTGGGGCCGTAGCCAATCCGAATGGAAGAGCTACAAACTGGTAGTGCCTGTCTAGGAAGGCAAACCGTAGATACCGTTGATGATCTTTGTGAATCGGTATGTGAAGGTAAGCATCTTTTAAATCCACTGTGGTCATGTACTGACCCTTTTGGATCATAGGTAAGATTGTCCGAATAGTTTCCATTTTGAACGATGGAACTCTTAGGAATTTGTTTAGAATCTTTAAATCTAAGATTGGCCTGAAAGTTCCCTCTTTTTTGGGAACCACAAACAGGTTTGAGTAGAACCCTTGTCCTTGTTCCGACCGCGGAACTGGATGGATCACTCCCATTAATAACAGATCTTGTACACAGCGTAGAAACGCTTCTTTCTTTATCTGGTTTGTTGACAACCTTGACAGATGAAATCTCCCTTTTGGGGGAGATAATTTGAAGTCTAGAAGGTATCCCTGAGATATGATCTCCAGCGCCCAGGGATCCTGAACATCTCTTGCCCAGGCCTGAGCGAAGAGAGAAAGTCTGCCCCCCACTAGATCCGGTCCCGGATCGGGGGCTCTCGGTTCATGCTGTCTTTGGGGCAGCAGCAGGTTTCCTGGTCTGTTTGCCCTTATTCCAGGACTGGTTAGGTTTCCAGCCTTGTCTGTAACGAGCAACAGCTCCTTCCTGTTTTGGTGCAGTGGAGGTTGACGCTGCTCCAGGTTTGAAATTCCGAAAGGAACGAAAATTAGACTGTCTAGCCTTAGCTTTGGCTTTGTCTTGAGGTAGGGCGTGGCCCTTACCTCCTGTAATGTCAGCGATAATTTCTTTCAACCCGGGCCCAAATAAAGACTGCCCCTTGAAAGGTATATTAAGTAATTTAGACTTAGAAGTAACATCAGCTGACCAGGATTTTAGCCACAGTGCTCTACGTGCCTGTATGGCGAATCCAGAGTTCTTAGCCGTAAGTTTAGTTAAATGTACTACGGCCTCCGAAATGAATGAATTGGCTAGTTTAAGGACTCTAAGCCTGTCCATAATGTCGTCTAGCGTAGACGAACTAAGGTTCTCTTCCAGAGACTCAATCCAAAATGCTGCCGCAGCCGTAATCGGCGCGATACATGCAAGGGGTTGCAATATAAAACCTTGTTGAACAAACATTTTCTTAAGGTAACCCTCTAATTTTTTATCCATTGGATCTGAAAAAGCACAGCTATCCTCCACCGGGATAGTGGTACGCTTAGCTAAAGTAGAAACTGCTCCCTCCACCTTAGGGACCGTTTGCCATAAGTCCCGAGTAGTGGCGTCTATTGGAAACATCTTTCTAAATATTGGAGGGGGTGAGAACGGCACACCGGGTCTATCCCACTCCTTAGTAACAATTTCAGTTAATCTCTTAGGTATAGGAAAAACGTCAGTACTCGCCGGTACCGCAAAGTATTTATCCAACCTACACATTTTCTCTGGTATTGCAACGGTGTTACAATCATTGAGAGCTGCTAAGACCTCCCCTAGTAATGCACGGAGGTTCTCCAATTTAAATTTAAAATTTGAAATATCTGAATCCAATCTGTTTGGATCAGAACCGTCACCCACAGAATGAAGCTCTCCGTCCTCATGCTCTGCAAGCTGTGACGCAGTATCAGACATGGCCCTAGTATTGTCAGCGCACTCTGTTCTCACCCCAGAGTGATCACGCTTGCCTCTTAGTTCTGGTAATTTAGACAAAACTTCAGTCATAACAGTAGCCATATCATGTAATGTTATCTGTAATGGCCGCCCAGATGTATTAGGCGCCATAATATCACTCACCTCCCGAGCGGGAGATGCAGGTACTGCCGCGTGAGGCGAGTTAGTCGGCATAACTCTTCCCTCGCAGTTTGGTGAAATTTGTTCACATTGTACAAATTGACTTTTATTTAAAGTAGCATCAATACAGTTAGTACATAAATTTCTATTGGGCTCCACCTTGGCATTGGAACAAATGACACAGATATTCTCTGAGTCAGACATGTTTAACACACTAGCAATAACTTGCAACCTGGTTATAATCTTTTTTAGCAAAAACGTACTGTGCCTCAAAGAGGTACTTTAACGATTAAATGACAGTTGAGATAATGAACTGAAACAGTTATAGCATCAAGTTTAAAATAACACAACTTTTAGCAAAGGTTTGTTCCCATTAGTAAATAACTAAATTTGACATAAAAAATTATAGAGTAACGTTTTTATTCACAGTCAATAAAAATTCTCACAGCTCTGCTGAGAGAATGTACCTCCCTTCAAAGAAGTTTGAAGACCCCTGAGATCTGTCAGTGAACCGGATCATGCAGGAAATATAATAGTAGCTGACTGGAATTTTTTGATGCGTAGCAAAAGAGCGCCAAAACGGCCCCTCCCTCTCACACACAGCAGTGAGGAGAAACGAAACTGTCACAATTTAAAGCAGACAACTGCCAAGTGGAAAATAATGCCCAAACATTTATTTACTCAGTACCTCAGCAATGTAAACGATTCTACATTCCAGCAAAAACGTTTAACATGACAATATTTATTAAAAGGATTAGTGACCTTTAACAGAGTAGTTCCGGTGAAAAACCATTCCCAGAATACTGAAGTGTATACATACATGTCATTATAACGGTATAGCAGGATTTTTTCATCAATTCCATTCAGAAAATAAAAACTGCTACATACCTCAATGCAGATTCATCTGCCCGCTGTCCCCTGATCTGAAGCCTTTACCTCCCTCAGATGGCCGAGAACAGCAATATGATCTTAACTACTCCGGTTAAAATCATAGTAATAAACTCTGGTAGATTCTTCTTCAAACTCTGCCAGAGAAGTAATAACACGCTCCGGTGCTATTGTAAAATAACAAACTTTTGATTGAAGTCATAAAAACTAAGTATAATCACCATAGTCCTCTCACACATCCTATCTAGTCGTTGGGTGCAAGAGAATGACTGGGACTGACGTAGAGGGGAGGAGCTATATCAGCTCTGCTGGGTGAATCCTCTTGCATTTCCTGTTGGGGAGGAGTTATATCCCAGAAGTAATGATGACCCGTGGACTGATCGCACATAACAGAAGAAATTATATTTTCTTCACACTAAAAAGCAGGTTGTGTTAGCCCTCTGGATGCAGGAAAGTCCTGCTACACATATCCAAGGGGTTAATAGCATAGAGTCTTGGAAATAGATGTGACAAATGAAAGATGGTATATAGAAAAACCAAGAAATAGATCCTGCAATACTCTTTATTCTAGAAGAAATGTACAATAAAGCATTTTTACATTATGAATGTAAAAGATAAGTTATACCAGAAAATTCTGGTTTTACTGCAGCAGATGTCAAAATGATCCCTTCTTCTAAAATGCCAAACTAAAGAGAGCCTGTCATGAAGAAAATATATTGGTTGTATTCTGTGATAATAGCTAAAATACTTACAAGTATATTAGCCTTGCCTATATTTATGTACACAAAGATTATTATAGAATTGTCTGTTTCAGACATATTTCAGTCCATAATATGAATAGAAATGTGATTTCATATTGTATAGGAAAAAAGAAATCCTTATATAGGAAGTTCTGTAGCATCATTTATTGCAGGGGGTCAGCAATTTTTTTCTGTAAAAAGGCCAGAAAGTGAATATATGTAACAAGAGAAACCATTCTCTCTCCCCCTCCCCCCTCCACAAACAAATGAGTAACTTGGAAAAATGACTTGGGTGAAAGTCATTTTCTTTTGTAATAAAGAAATTCTGTTTTAAATTTTTAACAGTTGCTTTTTTTTCCAGTTGGTAATATTGATTTGATGTATAGTATAGTACGTCGAGCAGCAGTGTAAACATATGTGCTATATACAGTCTCCATTGCAGCTACTACGCAGCTGATGTACTATAAAAGCAAAAACATACATTACAATGCAAAGAGAGCGGCTGTATTCTAATAAAAAGGTATTCTAGACACTGAAACTTCAATTTCATATAATTTCACGTTGTAAAATATTCCTCCATTTAAAAAAGTAAAACCATTCTTAGTTCATGTGCCATAGAAACTGGTGGCAGAGCTGATTTGGGTGCCATTTGCGTAACCACTGATCTATTTTTTCCATATGAAATAAGCCTTTAAAATTAAAAAAAAAAAATACATTAATACATGACAATGTCTCTTTAGAGTGTCTTTCCCTAATGTATATATAAAAAAATATTGCACTACCTTTATTTTGATTTTTTACAAAAGATAAATCGTACATTAGCAGCATATTTGTTTACCAGTTTTTCTAAAGCACAGAAACATATAGAAAAATACACACACAATATTGTGTTGACGAGATTCATTCTGTAACAATTTAAAGCCAGTGTTTCTTAAAGAGTTGCAGTTTGTGTTTAACAACCAATGGTATTATATAGGTTAGTATTTGTTTAGCATATTACAATCTGGTTAATTTGAACAATTTTGAAAGACAGGCTGGTTTTAAACGAGTTGGAAGACTAGTTCCTTATGGACGGCAGACACTGCAAACACAGAAAAGGAGCAGAACAAATATAAAACCGTATAGCATTAAAAAGGGGGGATAAAATAATAAAAAGTAGCAATGTTGCACAGAATAAATAGTACTACTGAATGAACCTAGAAATGTCCCATAAGCTGTTTGTCGGTTTCTCTTGAGCTGCATTATTTTATCTACCAGTGCAGCAATTTATGCTTCCCCTAACATTAGAACCAAATTTAAAAAATTGGTAGACAAGATCCTATCTTAGCTCGGGGCTTGACAAACCCAAGCACCTGGGAGTCACTGGCTCCTAGAATTTTAACCCTGGCACCTAACTTTTTTGGGTTATTCTCCATATATCTACATACAAATAACACTCTCTGGCTCTTAAATGTTCTTACTGGATCCTACATTTTAAACAGATTTGTGGACCTCTGTCTTAGCTTACCTTCATTTAACATTATTATACATTGTGCTGGAAGGTAATTTGAGTTATAGATTAAGCGATTCAGTTTTAGGTAGGAAAATACATTTGCATTATTCATGATGATCCAAATGCAGAAGACAGTGGCAGCTTGCGTCATGTCATGCGGCTCTTCTTCTGCATTCAGATCCTCACGAATAATCCGAATGCACATACCTAGCTTTAGGCAAGAGAGAAACAGAATTAAATTTCATGTAGTTCTTTAACCGGTTAGATTTGCTCCAAATTTGGCCACCATGATTTGTAAAGAATGAATAAAACATAAGTTGTGTTACATACAGTCCACAGCAGAGCTTAAAGAGCCCATTTACCATAAGGTTCAACGCATACACAATCATATAAATATTCTGTTTAATGACCTATAAATCACTTTATTCACAGCTGCAGTACTGACATTTTTATAGCTAGAGTGTTCTGCTGGTTACCTGTCGGAGTATTTAGAAAACTGTCCCTTCCTTTTGCTACACATATCCCTTTAACAAGGACTGCGCTCCCACCCCAAACAGACCAGGTGAGATACAAATGGGGAGGTTTAAAAAATAAAAAAGCACACACACAAATGCAGAGATGTGTATTCCCATTCCATCACAAGTGTGAGAATAGATAGCATTTTCTCCTTTATTCTTGTAACAATAACTCCAGCCATAAAGCAAAAAAAAACGACCTCTAAAATAACTGGATAACAGAATAAAATTAAAATACAGAATATGTTTTCCAGAGAATACAATGGGGGGGAAAAAGCCTGTGTGAAGAGTAACCTTCTGCAAAAAAAAACTGTTAGCCAATTATCAAGCAAGCCGTAATTCTGGTCTGACAAAATCTACAAACCAGGTGCTTATGGGCAAAGCCACTTATTGCTGTTATAGAATTTGCACAAGGAAGCAGAGTTACTGGAGGAATGACATACAACACCTGTAATTTCCAAAGCACAACCATTGTATCTATTGGAAATATTAGTGTACAACATGAAGCACGAGTGAGTAACCCCTGATGCAGGCAGTATTAATGGATGGTTTTTCAGATCATTGCAGATACAAGTTGACTGTACTACAAGGTGTCAGTTTTCTTGAATTCATCTGTGTTAATCAATAGACTCTTCATGTTGAAAATTGCTGCAACCAACAATACTGTTCATCAAATACGCAGAAACAGAAGTAATCCTTAGCATTGAGTACAAGGAAATGGATTATGTAACATATATACTCCGAGGAGGCATGAAGTTGTATACGGTATTAGTCCTGAACATGTTGAGTAAGATAGAAATATGACAAAAGAACAATAAAAAGCTGTTGGGTAATAGACTAAGCACAACTTCTGTCTCTAATGTTAGTTTCTACCAATAAGGATTCAGTTATTCATATAGGATAACTATTTGTCAGGAAACATTTCAATTTAAGTACAGCATTTCCATTTCAGCTATGTACTTGACAAATCATTATTATTAAAGGGATATGAAACCCAAAATATTTATTTCATGATTCAAATAGAGCAACTTTCAAATTTATTTCTATTATCAATTTCTTTGTTCGTATCTTTTATTGAAAAAGCAGGGACGTATGGCTTAGGAGCCAGTGCACTTCCGGAGCACTATACGGCAGCAGTTTTGCAAGAATGTTATCCATTTGCAAGAGAACTATTGCTGCCGTGTAATGCTCCTGGGTATTACTACAACACAGAATATCATGGAAACAAAACAAATTTAAAAACACTAGTAATATGGAAATGGTTTTAAAGTGGTGTGCTCTGTCTGAATCACAAAATAACTTTTTTTGTTTTACATATCCCTTTAAATGGCAGCAATGTCAGACAGAGGTCAACCAGAAACTAAGCATTTTAAATGCAATATGGAAGGCTCAGGGAAGATAAAATGTGCATACACAATGTTAAAAGAAGGTAGTGCTCCCTGATACACAGATGTGGTGTGATCTTAAAGGGACAGTCAAGTCCCAAAAAACTTTCATGTTTCAAATAGGGAATGTAATTTTAAACAACTTTCCAATTTACTTTTATCACCAATTTTGCTTTGTTCTCTTGGTATTCTTAGTTGAAAGCTAAACCTAGGAGGTTCATATGCTAATTTATTAGACCTTGAAGGCCGCCTCTAATCTAAAAGCATTTGGATAGTTTTTCACCACTAGAGGGCATTAGTTCACGTGTTTCATATATATAACATTGAGCTCATGCACGTGAATTTACCATGGAGACAGCTCTGATTGGCTAAACTGCAAGTCTGTCAAAAGAACTGAAATAAGGGGGCAGTCTGCTGAGGCTTAGATACAAGGTAAT